>NW_027263799.1:0-199789 GCF_044049435.1 Aspergillus pseudodeflectus | reverse complement strand
TTTTTTTTTTTTTTTTGTTCCCTTCCACGGGAAGTCCACTCTCTTTCTCATCAGTTCGTGTGCCTTTTGCCCATGGAGGACGAGGTTCCAATCCTTGTGGTACCGACCGCGCTTCATCATGGCCACTTAATCTTTCCACAGTCTTTACCAATATTAGCTCTTACGTCTTCCTATCGAGTCCTCATGTTGTAACTAGTCAATTGTAGGTTAAGTGTGGTAGGCTAGAGACAGCGCCAGCTCACTCTAAAGCAGAGGAAAGACGTAGCATCCCACTGAACAGCCGCCGAGGCTCGTGATCTATATCCCTCGCTTCTCTCACCATAGACTCTGTGTGATTCCTGCGTTTGTGCTAGCAAAGTGTAACACTCTCCATCCTTGCCAGACCAACCTTGGAAGTACAAGATCAAGCTTGTTTCCTCTCGGCTTGGTTCAATCGTGAACGTGCTTCTAAAACGGGTCCAATTCACTGCACCCCGGGCCAAAGTCTAGAACATCTCGAGGATTACCAGCAGTTATTTGATAAAGATATAATATGCCCATAATTACCATCGACCTTCTCACTGGACCAAGGAAGGAATCTATCGAATCCAGCAAGCCGTTGGTGTGGAGTTAGAGACGTACGCTGGATTGCGGACACCGCTTGCTGTCATAGACTACCCTGATATATTGATCTCACGTTACGTTCCATAAATAGCCAAGATATATGTCTCCGTCATGAATCTAGTCTATATAATACTGACCAAGATGCGCTTTCAGGTCGTACGCACATGTACGTCGACATCTACGTAGCATCAAGCCACATACGAAGGGGTGAGCAGAGATACCGGCCACATACAGCCGTTGAACGAGGAAGATTGGAACAGATCATGCAGTCCAATATATGAGGTGATAGGACTAAGCCAATTGCTGCTCTGCCCTTTTCCGGAGTAAGTGCGATCTCTGACTTGGCTCAGTCGTGTCCACGTTCCGGCTTGATACGGATGTGCTCGGAAGAGGCTCGGCGAGTCATGGTATAGTGCATGAGACACCAACTACTAGACGATACTAGACTACTCACTGTGCTTGCTCAAAAGAGAAACTTGCTGGTGTGCGAGGGCCCGAAAAGCGGAGATGTGCGGCGGAGGCATCCGATCACCAGCGGCAACCGCATGGTAGAAGCGCGGGCAAAATGCGCGGCTGGAAAACGTGAGAGAAAGTCGCCATCATGTCGGGGGGTGTGCCATCTGACGAAAAATGAGGGGCTTCTCCTGGGTCCCAAGTCATGCGACTGCGGGGCCTGCATCTGTTGGGGGAGAGGGCAGCAGGTTCCCGAGACATTGGCGGAGGAGGAAACTGATCAGCGATTTTGCGGGACCCTGACTGGTGTTCAGTTTCTGACACTGCGCAAATGTTGAGCTGCCTCATTTTACTGTCAGCTTGCCTCAGGGGGCTGGGAGTTGGGACGAACTCATGGGGTGGCGTTAATGTCGGTTGGGCTGGCGAAGATCTGGCCGCATAGATGAACAGTCAGGGGACCGGGGAGATTTGGATGGATGAGCGACGCCACGAGATTAACGGTGTCTAAACGAGCAGCCACGGACAGCCGCTGGCATTCTGAAATTAGGAGAAGGAAAAGTCCGAGATGAGTGACGGGCAGAAAACGGCTTGGACACCTGCGAGAAGATGACCGCGGAGCCGCCTCGCTGTGCTACAGGATCGCCAAAGCCGCTCGCTCTGCTATCTGGGACACTAGGATGTATCGCAAAAGTTAAGACGAGCAGGCCTCTCTGTGTCTGGTCGGTGAGGAAAGCCTCAAGTTGTCTCAACGCGGGGAAAGTCGGAAGGCAACTGGGGGTTGGGCTTGAGAACCAAGGCATCGTAATGTGCGTTTGCAGAGCCATTGGCCTGGGTACCAAGACACCCGGCAGTCAGTCCCTGGTAATTTGGCACACAGAAGCTGCGACAGGGGCAAAGTCGACAGAACTGGGTACTCAAGTTGACGTATTCTCCTCCTTAAAGAAGTGTACACGATCTTAGGGTACCTAGACAGCCGGGGCGGAGGGTAACCCCGGAAAAATCAACAGTGACGGTTGAGAAGACATTGAAGGCGCCCATGCTCCACCAGAACTCGTCAAAACAGCTCCTAAAGGAGCTCCTCACAGAGTGGAGTGCAGTTCGCCAAGCCAACGTCAGCCTCGCGCAACAAATCTCGGAGTAGTTCGAACCCCGGACCGTAAGTTTCTGCAGGCCCGCATGGTGGCCAACCAGAATGATTTCGCGTGTCCATCAGACTCTGTGCGTCAGGGTCTGTGTCTTGCTAGTCGCATGACAGTGTTTTGATTCCGATAGCCCACAATCAGCCCTCTGGGCCGGTGGACGTGAGCGGCCCATCGTCATCAGTTGTAGCCCTGGGGAACCCGTACATCCGGCACGCCCTTTGATATCATGTGGAATCATTATCTGCTGTTTGATTTCCAAGATTGCTGACGTGTTATTATTTGTACAAAGTCGTTTATCCTACTCCATGGCTGCAGGGATTCAATCAAATAATACAACTCTCAGTAGGAATATTCCCTGGCGCGTTGGGGAGACTCGCTGATATTACAGTGAAACATGTCGTTTAGCTTCAGCCTCTGTATAAGGCATCTGCAAAAGGAGGTTGCGTTCATTACTCCGAGGGACCAAGACTTTACCTGCGTCTCATGGCGCATATCCTCACAGTTTCATACTATGAATACTTATGTCCCTTTTGTTTCCCAGGCTCCCTGCCAGCTACAGAGACCAGGTATCTGTCATGGATGAAAACTTTTCCCATCCTCAAATCCCCTCAAGCCCTTGCGGCGACAGGGAACCCGACTCCGACGTGCAATGCACGCTATAGAGCGAACCCTACGCTGCAGATCAATTCTTTGATGTTGTTGATGTTTCTTATTGCCGAGTATCCCCCGGAACAGCATGCACGCTGGCGTGGTCACACGCCTATTGCAACTGCTCTCGATGATCTCCCTCCCCAGAGCCCCTCTTCATGCCGGATGTATTTCATCAGTTACATGGGTGATTCCACAGAATTTGCCAGTCACCTGGACAGCTTGATCGGACGAGGCATGCCGGCCTTTGTGACTGAGGTCCCCGTATGGTGCTCCCTGCGTTACATCGAAAATCCTAATGCTCTACTGTGGTGGAAGGTTGACCCTAGCCTCTTCACACAATATAGCCCAGCCCCCTTTCATGGAGCATTGAATAATCTTCTGCGATCCGGCATCAGTCTTCAATGCTATCGGCACCTCGACGATCGTCTATTCTGTATGTGATCACAAACCCTGCCACCGTTGTCTTACGTTCTTGTCAACTTACATCACCCAAGGCCTTTTCTACTACTGAGCGGTCCATTGCACCTACCAACCCACCGAGCAGCAACCGTTTCAGCCTCGCCTTCATGACGAGGTACTTAGGTTTGTCAACATTCTGGTGAACCTTGACTCGTCTTACGGCGACCTAAAGGCAATTGCTGCGGAGAAGGGCCTACAGTGACGTCTTCCGATTCTGTCGATTGTCCATGCCCTGCTGCTCCAATACTCCAGATTTCTCGACTCAGTTGAAACACGCTTCCTTCCGTTTCCGGAGATGCACGCGCCATGCCGCACCACCTTGAGCGCGACTCTGGTGCAGACCGTTTCAAATGACTCGCACTTTTGGTGTCAACTCGTTCGTATCATCTCCCAGTTCACCTCGGAGGCCGGAACTCTGATCGAGGCCTCATCACTCGGCGAGAAGGGACAGCCGTCCCCCGACTTGATAGAGCTTCTTCTCGAGATGAAGGCCATCGAAGATCAAGTCAACACGCGCGCCGACCGCATTTCCAACCTGCTTCAGAGCTTTTTGAAGTTTTTTGGAGATTATGCGCGATATCCACACAGCCTCGGACCTCAGGACGATTAGCCTAATCAACATCTTTTTTTTTACCCTGCGCTCTGGCCTCTTCGCTCCTCAGCATGTCTACTAGACTAATCAACCTCAAGTCTCTTCTCCTAGACTTCGTCGGAACGGCGTTTCTGATCGCCAACCTTACTGCCATCGTTGCACTGTTCCTGAAACGCGCGGTGCTAAGCTTCGTGACACGATTGACGACTTGGGCGGTCCAGACAGCCTGGTGGAATTTACCACCTGGCTATTGGCGGCTCCTTGTTCCATGGGCCTTGGGCATGTGCTCGGTCACGGTAGGTATGTTTTACAACGCGGCAATTGGAGGGGTAATGCTTGGTTCCAGTGTACTGTTTCTTGTCGTCTGCGTGGTTGTCATGAACACTATAGAGCATGTGCGCGACAGATAGTACCGCCAGGATAGCCCCTCAAAACATCAGCATTCAAAGGCGTTGTGCGATCCAAATTTGTGGAACTTGCACTTTTAAACGGCGCGGGATTTGACATGCCAGGTGGGTTTTTTCCTTGTATGTAGTTATCTTAATATGCACTTTAGGTTCTTCTCGTAACACCTCAGATACTAAATAGAGCCTGGTCGAAGTTGTATCCTTTCTCTACACTAGCTGTATGTTTGAGGCATCTTGAACTATCGTACAGGCCTACAAAATATTGCACATTTCTCGTGTCTTAACGTGGCCTTGTTCAACAGAGGCCACGATTTCATGAAACTACTGCATCACCAGAGATGAACTGTATTACAACACTCCAAGACTAATCAGTAGACAACCAAGTTCCATACTGACGGAATGCTAACATACATTCTAATCTTGCCACCTATCAGCACTCACATAAGCTTCCCATTCATAGTTCTCCCCAGCTCCGACTGTTGCCCTCGGCACTACCCAGTAATAAGGCACCGCAGTAGAGAGTTCACTTGCCCTGCCCCACCCCATGTTGATGGGAGCTTTTTGAATCCAACATTTCGAGACATAACCTTGAATCGCCACCAGGTAGTTTAGCAGCATGGCGTAGCGGGAAAACACGTCAGTTCGGGCCATCGACTCTGTCCCGCGAGGGATCCCCTGCTGTTTCAGCAGCTTTACAAGACGGTTGACTTCGTGTTCCATGTCAACCTGGAACTGGACCAACTTGTCCGATTAGTTGGTGGAACTAGCATGCCGCGGGCGCCAGTCCTCTGACTGTTGCTCATAGTGGGCGCCATTCCATGCGAACTCCTCTGCAGAATCAACATCTGTGAGTAGGTCAAGGTTAGTCAAGATGCTTGAAACGTTTTGGTAATGCAAAGGTTTAGGATTGAAAAAAAGGGTGGTGCAGGTTTGCTTACCGAAGCGGCCCTTTTGGCCTTTTCTCTTGACGAAATCCGGGACTTGAGTTCGCTTTGCTTCTTTCATGGTGATTAGTAGTAGGGACTCTTCAAGGGTATTTTGATATAGCTGGATCGGATTCGGTGATAATCTATTGGATAGCGCAATTTGAAAGTGGTAAACAGAACATGGCAAAGACCACTCTAGTAGGTTAGTTCTGGTTGTATTTATAACTGGACTCGAAACGCCTTCAAAGCCTCTTTATACAACTATTCGCCGCAGTCCAAAACAGTCCCATTGGCTTGGTATGGCGGGATATATCCTTTCAACATTGCCTTGTCTCAAAGAATCCTCCCCTGATCAGCAGCCCTTGTCCTGTTTTGTTGGATGCAGGAAAACAGCGGCAAACATGCAAAGGCCTCAACTGCGCATGTAACTTCAGTCAAAGGAATTCTGTGGCATCTCCTAGCCTTGTTATCCGTATAAGCTCCTCTCTTTCCGACAGGCTTTCTTAACTGATCCCCAGTTTATCTTGTATCGCCTCAGTTCCATCAGGCAAGACACCTGAAGGCAAAGAAGTCGCTCAGTCGGTGCTCGCATATCGTCACCTATCCCAGGTTCTATTTCCTGCCGATTCCCACCATCTGATTAGGATGGGCAGAACCTCCACAAAGATACTGACCACGGCGAGTTAAAGTAAGGGTATTTTGATATACCACGCAATTGATTTCTCGTTAGGCTGGATGCCCGGTTTCTTTACCAGAGATACCTAGCTAAGTTATAGTGCACCGCAGGCATCACACCTCGCAAAACTCAACCTTCAAGTGCAAACGCTCTCACTACACTCCACCCTCCATTAATCAACCAAAACACATGCAAGATAGCATACGTATATCCCAGCCTACTCTCAGTCTACACAGCAGCCCCTTTCGTCTCAACCGGAATCTGGTCAACAGAGGACGGCTGGGACTCGGAGTCCTGGCGCTCGGAATCAATCCGGCGCCCGGCAGCGTCATGCACAGCGTCCCACGCGGCGACCTCGGCATTCGGGACCTTCTTCAGTCGGTTCGTCTGCGTCCCGTTGTCGTCGAGCGCGATGAGCTCCTGGCGGAGCTGGTATCCCTTCCACTTGGGTAGGCCGTATGCCCAGATGGCGTAGTAAATTGCGCATGCGACGAGGCTGTTGTTGTGATAAGATTAGCACTCTGCGTATGTAACCAGGAAAATGACGGACTTACATTGCAATCCCCGTGACCGCATACGTCGCATACCAAAAGCTCACGTCCCCCGCATACCGCCCACCAGGCGGCGGATACCACGGCATGATGAGCAAATACGCCTGGACAAGGATATTAAACAAGATCGCCACATGCCACGCCTTGAACTCCGGCTCAGGCAACGGCACAGCCGCACGGCGCCGCCTCCACCGCACAACATAAATCCCCACCGCCATGGCGAGATCAAATAACGCTCGGGGATAGATGGCAAGGTCGTTGACGAACGTAAACGCATCACCCGCGGGAACCGCTAGGATCAGCAGGGCGGTCATGAACCAGATTACGGCGTAGGGACCGAGTGGAGTCCCAAAGGGCCGCGTGGAGACCCAGAAGCGCGTGAAGGGGAGGACGCCCTGGCGGCCGCATTCGCGGATGCGGCGGGAGAGGCCGACCTGCACGGCCAGGATGTTGCCAAACGAGGAGAGGGCGATGAGAAAGTTTAGTCCGCGGATTCCGGACGCGTTGCCAAAGACTTTGCTGAAGAAGAGGCTGGCGACGGTGAGGCTGGAGGATTTGAGTTCTTCGGGTGGGACTGTAGAATGTTCTATTAGTTGGCTGAAACGGTGGCTGGCACAGTGGCTGATTATAGGTAGAGCTTAAACTAACCGGCGGCAAAGAAGGCGACGTTTGCGAACATGTACAGGACATACACTGTAGTCAGGGCAATGGTGGCGTACAAACGCAGTGACTTGACCGGGTTCTATACACGTAGCGTTAGCTACTCCGTAGTACCAAGTCTTTCTGAGCCTTGGATATAGATCATTACATACCTTGACCTCATTGACAACATTAAAAGCGTTATTATACCCACCATACGAGAAGATGATCCGGTAGAGCGCAATGGTAAAACCATACGCCGTAGCAGTCGAACTCCCAGACCACGCGTCCTGGAAGTGAGCCTTGGGGTTCTCAACCCTCGTATTATCACCCAGAATAACCCAGCCAGTGACAATGATGAAGAGCAAAGTGCAGACCTTGACGAGGCCTATTGCGTTGGAGAACCAGTACGAATATTTTGTGTTGAAGATCAGGCCTAACAAGGTCAAATAAGTTTGAATTCCGGAGATCATGCAGAAAGATGAATGGAAATGAGGACGTACTCAATGTAGAAAGGGTATAACAGCCCAAAGCCGTCCCCTTGATCTGCCAATCGGTTGCCACACGTCCCGAGATAGCCCAGAGATAGTTCGCCATTACAGTAGCATTGGCGCTCCCAAATGAGAGGATCACGCTCTGCACCGCAAAGGTTGTCGGGAAGAACCATGCTGGACGGGGGTAGGCCTGTTCCAGGTACGCGACTTCGGACCCAGAGCGACTGGGGAAGTAGGCCGTGAATTCAAGATACACGGCGCCGGACGCGAGGCACAGCTGCATTGATGTCAGGTAAAAGCCACTGAGGTGGGATACATGCGATGCTTACCAGGTACCCAAGCGTCCAATACACAAAACTCACTCCGACAGAGCCAGTGCCAGCCAAGATTGATTGCGCTGGAGCAAGTTAGTCCTCTTGCACTGCATTCGGGACGTGCCATGAACGGCTGGATCACTCACGTGTAACATAGATACCAGCCCCAATCATCATGGTGATATTCAGGAGAGTGATGGTGACAGGACCAACAGAGTATCCCAACGGCGAGGCCTTTTCGACCGGTGCGCCAGAGGCGTCCTGGTATGTGGGTGGTGCATCATTGCCACCCTTTTCGCTGACATACTGCACGCTGGTATTATGTACTTGCTGGCCCGAGGCCACACTGTCGGCGCGACCGATGAAACGGTGTCGTGGGGACATTGAGTATTCTTGAGAAAAGTACCTCTGCCCTCGATGTTTCTTTGGGGTGGTCGCTGATAGCGACGAGGTTGGATATTGATGTTGTCAAATAATCGAAGCAAGGGGTGGTTACACCAAGAATGGAGAGGTGCCGGCGATTGGAGAAAAAAACAAAGCATCTGGCGTATGAGCTCACTATATACTTGGTCCAGGAATGTCCGATGATCCTCTCGCCTATTGTCTCCATTTCTATTCCATTGGCGTGGGACTAAGCGATGTCAACATGAGACAGGCGAATGATACAATCAACAGCCAGCGTGGAGAAGGACATTGAAATGAATGCGTGGGTCTTAAGAAGCCTCTTCCAACGCCTCCTCTCAACTGTCCGCAAGTACATGGATTGTGGTTAGTATAATCCGACCAGGGATGGACAGCCCTATACCATGGTCCAGAAGGCTGGTCCTGCATCATCATCATTATCATCGTATTGCGGGCAGGGCCCCTGCTCTTATGTTAGTCAAACGTTCCAAGCTTTGCTCGGTTACACCAACTATCAGCGGCCCGTCGGTAAGTGGGTTGTGATTATCAATCTGCGATCTGCACTTGGCACGCCATAATCACGCCTTATTATAAAAATCGCATCAGGTGTGTTACAATTGCGACACCAGTATCCCAATCATTTCCTGTGCAAAGTACAAGTATGCCATTTTGCTCCGATCCGAGTGGGGTCAAGTCGTATGATACAGTTTGTATGCATAAGCTCGTATGCACAAGTCCTCGGCGTGTTCGAAGTTAATCTAGAGACAAGCTATGGCCGGGTTGTAACCCCACAGCAACGTGCAATACATTGCTAATGGAGCGCGCTACGGCTCCAGGAGAGAACCCAGCGATAGCCAAATATGATGCATGCATGTGTGTAGGACCGATGAAGCTGTCTAGCTAGGGAACCGCTAGATATAGCTAGATGACATGAAAGGAGACATTTGATACATGTGTCCTAGAACCTTCCATGGAAGACAAAGGAATGGGGTTCCCAATAATTGCAAGGTCGAATGATGATCAGGTTGCAAACTCTTTCCCCTTCCAGGCCCTATCCAGAACCTCATTCGCGGTTGTAAGATGAAGGTCGGGGAACTTTGCGGCAAGCCAATCGCTGTCCTTGGGCAGCAGGTAGTGCCCAGCGAGGATCATTTGACAAAGACCAACGAAAAATGGCTTGAATTGTTCTTCAGGGACATCGTCAGGTTGCCACAAGAGGGTCACATCTCCTCGTTCCAATTTCTCAACGGGGTCATAAATGACTCTGATCTTCGAACCTGCTGATTTGTTAGGTGGTGCATTGGAAACAAGATAATGTGTGGAGCCCAAATACCTCGAATTTTCTCTGCATGGGCAACGAGCTCATTGAGGGTAATGTCCGACCCAGATAAGTACAGGCGTTCAGGCCACCTTTCTTCAACATCGAGGAGCTTCAGAAGGACTAGGGCAAAATCCTTGCTGTACGTAACAGTAAACCTTTCATCTCCAGTGCCGGGAATCGCAGCCAGCCCCTTTTCAATGTCTAGGAACCAATGTAAGGGCCAAAGGTTGCTCTCAATATGAGGTAGACCCCAGTAGTCAGAGAACAATCCATTCGAGATACGGATATATTCGAGTCTGGTCTTCTTGAGAGCTCGTGCATTCGAAGCCCAGCCGGCCATGGTAGGGTCCGACGTTGAACTGCTGACTGCGTATTAGCCCGTGATTTGTTTCAATGGCGTTGAATACTTACTCTTCGTTAATGACGTGTACGAACTCACTGGGAATGAAACGGCGTGTGACCCGGGAGTGATCTGCAGCAGCGATGAGATTTAGTTGCGCCTCACTCCCCGCATCGGTCTCTAGGTTGATGGTCGAGATGACGGTGTCAATATGGTGATCTTCTAAGATCTTGGTAAGGGACACGACATCTGCGTAGTCGACCTGAACGAACGAGGCAGAGCCGAAAGTTGCGTCTTTTGGAGCCTATGAGCTTGGGTCAGCTTGTTTTTGTTTGGGACAGCGGGTTCTTGTTTTCATGATAAACCTTTCGCCCCAGAACATAGCACGTATGATGAGAGCCGTGGAGCCGTAGCTCTTGGACGATTGTTTTGCCCAGCCCACCTGTTCCACCCGCAACTGCGACGACGACCATGATAGTTGAGAGTTGGTTTAGAGTATTTATAGAGATGGACGCTTGGTGAGCTATAGACACGAATATGACCGTGACTGTGGCGGGCTTCCAAACTCTGCTTCTCTCCTTGATCTGCTTTTAGAGAGAGGGAGGCGGTTGATTCAGAATTTATATCTCTGGAGTTGATGGAACAGGAGCCAGGAGGGATCTTGGTCGGATACGGAAAGCTTCAGATCCGGGCAACTCTACAGGTTGATTATGGCAGGATAGCTAATCTCGAGACATTAACTCCAAGGTTAGGGTTGAAGAGTGACTCCGCGGACGCCGGGCAGCCACTAGACCAGATCTTGTATAGTCTTAACCACTTATGGAGTACATCAGTTCCGCGGACGCCGAGGCCTAGATTGAGCTTTGCGCACTTGTGGAGTACACCAGTTCCGCGGACGCCGAGCCCTAGGCTGCGTTATACGAATGGTTTCACTGGGGTGTGCAATGCATATTTCACAGTCCACTCCATGGTGAATATCGCGCGTGGTACGTTTATTCAGGTAGTGCTGGTGCATAGGCCAAAGCCTTGGTACGCACACGCTTCTGCTATTTCTGCAGCTAGATTTATCAGGCCGCCTTACAGCATATGTTGTCAGAGCTGTGCTAATGTGGTACTTCCTTGGTATCCTTTTACTCAGCCCTAGTGCGAGCGTCTCGATGTTTCCAAAGTAGTCCAAACCCCCTTTTGTTCGAGTCCGCAAACCGTGAACATGCACAACAATGAGACGGTCGCCAAACAGACGCGAAGTACGGCTTCCTTTCGTAAAGAAGTGTACTAGCTCTGATGCTCCTTGGAAGCATAGATGCCAAGTACAAGCTCCAGTTGAACCAAGGCCTGGAGGATAGAACCACCAAACAGGAGCAGCGCGGACCAGCGGATAGGAATGGCAAGGTATAAAGGGATCGCGGCCAGAGTAAGAATCCCACCCAATATCGCCATGGCCCAGGTTATGATACGCGCAGTGCGGTTTGGGCGAAGATTCATGATGGCGGGCCAAAGCGCGGTGGCTATACCAAGTAACTGGAGGCAAGCCGAGGAGAGCAACTGGAAGAAATCTACGTCTGCAACAGTTCCTTCGTTGCCGTTGGCGTGGATCCAGGCGAGGGCTGCAGGTATGCATGACAATATGCAGACCGTAGGAACAACGGACGCGAACACGAAAGGGGTGCGGCGGTTGGTTGGTCCGGAGGTAGGAGTTGTGGTGGTATTCGAACCGTTTTCGTTATCGCGCTTAGATTCTGCATCCGGCCTGCTCCCATAGGTTAAATGTCAATATTTCGCACCTATATGATAGTACCTGTGGACGCTTACTCGTCTGTGTCACGGCCAAGATATGCGAGAGGTTTGACGGGGATATCCAATGTATAGCACGCATCCTCAAAATACGTGTCCAGCACCTCCAGCCTCGATATCAGTGACGACCTGGTTGGTCTGTCAAAGTAATTATTCTCAAACACCTCCCTAACGGCCTTCTGAAGAGCTTGTGATTTCAGTATAATCAACAGCAGCGTCATCTGGCCCCTGTCAAAATCAAGCAGGTATAAACTATCTTCACGCTCCAATGAATCCTTCCATCCGCTCACAAGGGATTCCAAGTCAGGGTCATAGAACAAGATGTCGCTATTTCGACTTGCAGTATATGCATCTTCTAGTTCCTCGCTGGGGGACCCGCCCTCGGAAAAGTCCTGAACGAAGGTCTTCAGAAGTGACATTGCTTTAGCGTGGAATTCTGCATTCTGTAGCTGAGTGACTCTGGTAATGAGTTCTTCTCGGCCCAGCTTCTCCAAATGTCTTCTAAATTTGGATACCTCAACGTGATCTTCGGGCTTGCATGTCAAAGCTAGTTCGGCCAGCTGAGAGGTTATGGAATCTTTGTCAATGATCGGTCGATATTGAAGTAGGTCCGATGGTTTTCCTAGATCGCTCAACGTCCTAAGACTAACCAGGTCAAGAACAAGCAAGGTATGCGCAATGCTGCGAAGAATAGATTTCTGTAGTGCTCGGTCTGAGTAGCTTGTTTCTTGTTCCTTCGCTTGTTCTGTCTCCTCGTCAGTCCAGGCAGAAAAGGTGCTATATGGGGCGCTTACGGGGTTCATTTTGCAGCCCAGCAGGATGCTGACGACGCTTCCGCAGGAGTCCTTGCGTTTGAATCATTGCTAGGGGTCTAGCGCTCATGTCAGCCCAAGTACGGCGAGTAAGTATGTGGAGAGATAAGAGAAACTGAAAATAAACTTAGGACAAACGAACGGACAACACGGGGTTTAAGTATTTGCTTGATTCACAGGCAGGAGGGTGGCTGAGCCTGGCACTGGGCGCTCTGAAGGGGGCTGAGGAATAATAATAATAGCACCTATAGACAAGGCTTTCTTTCAAATCCTCCTTTTAGGGAATGCTGCCGAGAGCCACCAATTAATACCAAATATCTTCGCGAGGCTAACTGTGGAAATAATGAGAAGACGGCGAGGAATCTCCTGACATGAGGCCCAAGAACAGCCTTGTCGCAGCCTTGTAGAAATTCGAAGAACACAGCTTGAAGCTTTCTACAACACGGGTCGTCCAATTAGTACATGGTACAAAGGCCAGATTTAGAATATATTAAGATTAGACATGCTAAATATTCTAAGTGCTCTATCTCATTATCCAGTGTGTAGTAAAGCACTTAACACCCCTGCTCAGCAACGCGATGAGAAATAATGTACAACATACAGTGACATAAACTAAGTCCCGCTTACCAAACCACAACTTACACCTTACACCTCGTCGCGTGGCATCCGCAACGGCGTGGAGCTACGCCTTTGTTGCCAAATCCATAGTGCACCTGGAAGGATACCTTGCCCGTTCCGAAGGATGACTTGCTCTGAAGTAAATTGTCACTTCCACGCTCTTGTATGACCTTCCTCAACTCCTCATTCACTGTGGAGTAGGCGGCCTGGGCATTTATGTGTTTGTAAGAGAATAAATACTGTCCGATTTGGGGGCACTGTCTGCTCGTGGGCAGGATATTCAAGTTTGAGGGAGAGCAAGGACTGCCATCTTCCGGCCAACTTGGCGGAGTAATGTCTGCTGTAGCTTTGCATCG
This sequence comes from Aspergillus pseudodeflectus, assembly GCF_044049435.1. NCBI lineage: Eukaryota > Fungi > Ascomycota > Eurotiomycetes > Eurotiales > Aspergillaceae > Aspergillus > Aspergillus pseudodeflectus. The sequence goes on along the minus strand of NW_027263799.1, from coordinate 186,239 downwards.
CATTCGTCCAGGGCATCAATAAGACAGAAGATATCCATATCGCCGGATCCGCGGCTGGTATCCATCAGAACACCCCATAGCCCATAGAAAGAGGTAAGCACCTAGGCACCCCTGTTGGTATCTTAACAGAAGGTGCTGGATGAATTCCGAACGCTGTCTAGTCAGGTGGTGGAGAAGGGCCCTGAGTATAGACATTGCCGTTCGCTTGTTGTCTGAACTAGCATCGCAGAAAAAGTAGACAAGGATTTTGTCCTCATCACGAAAGTAGGACTTCTCTCGGAATTCTCAACAGATATGACGATTAACGTCGTTTTTCCGGTTCCAGGTCTTTCACGAAGCCATAAGATATTTCGGCAGTCTTTGCTACGTACCCCATTAAGGCTCAGCCAATGCCGCATTTTGTTCGTTTTCGAAGATCGAGCTACATGTACCAGCAACGCGGTCTCCTTTCCTCTGTTTTATATCATTTTTGTCGTCGCTCGGATCCGTAATTAAGAGGCTGCGCAGGCATTGTAGCTCTTATTACTTTAACGCCGTCTAAGTCAGATCGAAACCTACCCTCGGGCTGTTTCTGCCTCCCCTCAGATGCAACCGTGGGACAATGTGTAGAAGTCGTCTCGCATAAGCAGCAGCAGCAAGCGCGGTGTATCCCTGCCACTCTTTATTCTTGTCAGAGCTACCATAGTCGTAGATGCCCCTGATGAAAAGTGACCTGACCCATGACACCAGCAGCCTCCATTTTGAAACAAAGCACGTCGAGCTCTTCTGGGATGGTGTCACGGAGCTTAGCATCTTTTATGATTTGGTTGACCGATCCAACTAGACCGTGATAAAACAAGGCTCGTCCAGTGGCTGTTACATCGCTCCATCAACTGGCCTTGATCGCACTCTGAACAGTCTTATTCCTCTCTTCTGTGCTCGTAGGACGGAGCAAAAAGTCGGCTGTGATCCGGCCGCCGGAACCGTCCATAATTAAGGTCTATGCTGTCGGCCGTTCCTTCCTTCTTGATATGATTTGGTTGGTTTTGACCCTTGTGGCGACGGGCGTGCTCTCCAATCCTGCCATCGCCTTAATATTGGAGGTGGTTTATCAAAACACCCGATTCGTTTAAATTCACCATCCGAAACCGATTTCCCGTAGTCATATTAGATGACGACACCAGATGCTTTGGTCCCTTTACTAACGACAATATCCCCAAGTCGCACATCAGTTTCGTAGGAACGGCTCCCTCAATGTCGATGATCAACAACCCCAACCCAATATTTTTTATTCTTCCCGATAGAAGCCATGGGTGTTGCAGTAACCGTCGCGATTATCGTGCCATACACACCAAAAGAAATACAGAGTATGACCACATTATGCGGACTGATCCTCCCAATTGTTTAGCTGTTATGGGTTATGGTCGTCTGACCGCTGCTCCAGATGCTCGTGATCCTCATCTAGCGTCCATCATCGCTGCTGTGACTAGCTCCACGGGCAGAGCGCAAATAGCCCCAACCGTGGAGTCTGCGGGTGGCAATCTTCTCGCCATTGGATCATGAAATGCGACGGGTGTACTGCGTGGATGATGTGGATTGTTTTTCAGGGGTCTAGTCTCCGGGCCCCGAAGTTCCGAAATATTAACCTGTGACTATCCGTGCCTTCCAGCGCACCCACCGCCTTCGTCTTATGGGTGCGCCCCATATTCTTCGTAGTCCCATATTCTTCGTAGTTTTTCAACCTCTTTAAATTATTCTTTATTATAACTACACAACATGCCAAAATCTCCTGAATTTAATGAAACTCGCTTGCTTGAAGCTATCGCCACGACTAGAGCCCAGAAAAAACCGAATATCGCGAAGATTGCGCGTGAATTCAACGTGTCCTATACCACGCTACGAAGCCGCCTAAAAAAAGCAGAAACACCAGCAACACCAACCACGTCGAATAAAAACCTTCTACAGCCATATCAGGAGAAGGCCTTGATTAAATGGATCGTACAAATGCGGAAATGGAACCTCCCACCAACTGCTGCGGTTATTACAGCGTGGGCAAACCAGGCACTTGCCCGCGCGGGTTCCAACAAGCAGGTTGGCAAGATGTGGCCTTATCGCTTTGAAGCGCGCGTACCAGCACACCTAGGCCTCGCGCCGGTGAAGCAAAAGACTAAGGAACTAAGGCGGATACAAGCAGAGGATGCAGGACTTCTCCAACACTGGTACGACCAGCTAAAAGACCTTCTTAACGGAGTTCCTCCACGCCTTGTATATAACTTCGACGAATGCGGATTTCAACCTGGTCAGGGGCGAGCTCACAAGGTCTTTGGGTTAAAGTCTTGCCCTGATCTTGCAGAGGGCGAGCGAGGTGAAAATATTACCGCTGTTGAATGTATTGGCGCGGATGGTTGGCTAATGGCCCCATTCTTTATATTTAAAGCTGGCGGCAGCTTTATGGAGGCCTGGTATGATGGCAGCGAGGTGCTACCTCCTGATACAATGACCGCGATATCCCCAAATGGTTGGATATCTGATGAGCTAGCGCTTGCCTGGCTAGTTCAATTTAACCATGCTACAAAGGATCCTAATCGTACGAAGCAAGGCGAGAAGCGATATCTAATATTCGATGGTCATGGCGCGCACCTTACGCTTGAATTTCTACAATACTGCGAGGATAATATGATTATCCCCTTTGGTTTCTTACCTCATACGACACATCTTTGCCAACCTCTTGATGGAAAGCCTTTTCTAGCTTATAAGCAGCAATTCAGGCTTATAAACAACGAGCTATCCTTCTGGGGTGGTAGGCCATATGGGAAGGCAGAGTTCTTACAGATTATTCAACCAGTCCGCGAGAAGGCCTTTACACAGCGAATTATTCGAGAATCCTTTAAAGACCGCGGTATCTGGCCAGTTGATGGCCATCATATTGTTGATCAGCTTGCCAATCAGTTGGAAATACCAGATATATCGATCCCAGAGCTCCCTGGCCGTACACCAACTCCACCACTATTATTATCCTCCAGCGTTGAAAATAGCCCTCCAGTGACGATTGAGGCGCTTACTAGGAACCAGGCAAAGGTCATGAAGGATCTTACTAAACTATCTGAGCGGACCAAGCGGAATTTATCAAAGGTCTTTCAACACCAGATGGAGAAGCTAGAGGAGCTTAAAATGACCCAGGAGGCAATCTGCAGGATTAGGACCGCGCAGGCGCCATAGCACCGGAATTATACTAAGCGCCAGGTTAAACCGCTTGGTAGTAATGGGATACTAAAGACTCGCGATACTATTCGATCAATTAAGGTCAGGAAGGAGAAGGATAATGAGCGGGAGCAGAAGAAGCTGGCGAAGCAATTTGAAAAGGTTTATGGTTTTGCGCCCACGCAGCGCTCGGAGGAACGAATCCAGCAGGCAGCTGAAAACGAGAGGCTATCTAGAGAGGCAGGAGAAGACTTTTTTATTGATAATTAGTTGTTGTGGTGGTTGAATAGCTTCAAATATCGAAAAACTACGAAGAATATGGGACTACGAAGAATATGGGGCGCACCCATAAGACGAAGGCGGTGGGTGCGCTGGAAGGCACGGATAACGCTTCGTCTATCTTCGCGGAAGTCGGGCGTTCGTGCGGACCCAACGCGAAATTGATCATAGTAAACCCACTGCTTTCAGGCTGGGGAGGGAATCCTGCCCATAAACTGCCCTTGGCTACGTTGCTTCTACATCAATTGATACCGTATGTTCAGACCTATACTTTCTATATCCCTGAATGAAAAGTACTCTAAAGGCATATTCAGGCAACTTTCTTGTCCTAGTAAACATGAAACAGTCTGGCCAAGCGCTCGCCGTGGAGCTTGATGGCAATGATCTCTGGCAGACAGTCAGATAGGAAACACCAACGTGTATCCTTCGCTTTGTCGGTCCTTGATCACTCTCCGTCTCAGCACAGTCAGCTTAAGCATATTTCACGACCAACTCTGCCGACTCCCCACTTGGCAGTGGCTCCCTTATTCCAAGGTTGAAGATCTAGTTAACTAGTTAGTGCTTACCGTCTTTAGTCATTCCAGTCCATGTGCGCAAATTGCTAAAGTGCCCCGGACATTCTGCGTTGCGGTGACAACCAAGGTAGCAAAGAGCGATGCTTTCGGCTATATACACATGCCTCGACTGCTAGTCCCAAGATCTGGGCCCCCTGATCGATCGTGGGTCAAATGACCGTGCTTGCTGCATGGATGTGCAACGATCTAGACGAGGATAGCTTAAAGGACGAGCGGCTGGAGGCCCGAGACAGTCACGTTCGCTTCCCGCTGCCGACGTCTCGATACCCCCAAGTCCTGTCGTCTTGTTGTCTGTTACTCCTCCTCCATCGTTCGAGACGGTACGAGTCTGGTCTGCACTTTGCTTCTGATATCCCCGGTTGCGGTGGGTAATCCAGGCGCTGGATCGAACGTCCGTTTATGAGTTAGAGATCAAGGGAGGCAAAGGGCACTGGGGAAAGTGCGGTGAAGGAGATACTCACTCCTCTAGAATACCACTGATCAGCGACTGTCAATCCACCTCCGGGAAAAATCCTCCACATGCAAAGCCTATCAATGGCAGGATGCTAGGGTAGGGCCTCCTTTATAGCATCCTGGAAAGGGTGAACTCCTAGGATCACACACCTTTCGCTCCAGATATTAGTATAAGATATGGATCTATAGCGCTATGGATAGTAATGGCAATAGTACGTGCTTACCTCGCCCCAATTTCTGTCCCTGAAACGATCCTTGTGTGTCTTTCCGCCAAGTACGTGTGGCTCTCGAAGTCGGCGTCTTAAAGAGAAAGACCGAATACCTCCGTCTGACTCCGATCTCCCTAGTTTATCCAATTATTGTATGATTGCCAGGGATATGCGTGATTTAATACTGTCATGTATCGGAGAGGTCTTTAGAATTAGACCGGGGGAAGATCTTGCCGTGAAACCTTCCGAGTTAGGGCCGTCATGGAAATCTACTCATCAGACGCCGGACGTCAGCCCCAGATTATCTGCAACGCAATCAGAGGGCTTCATCCGCATCGGATCTATCTATTCGTTACGCAGAGAGACCTATCATCGACCCGCTCTCCAAACCTCTCAACCGAGGAGAAAAGGCTGAGGTGTCCAGACAACACCCATCGCAAAAGCAAAGCAGAGGGCTGGCAGGGAGGCACAGACAGCTGCGGAGCAAGAAAAGCAAACGCCAGCTCATCACCATGACCGATATTCTGGTGAAGCACCTTGCAAGGCTCTGGCCTCGATCGTTGAAGCACGTATCCTGCATGTACAACGTCGTATGTATGTTTTCAGCGAGCAAACCGCTCGAAGACATCTCATGGGCTCCAAAACGCCACCGAGATTCATTCGACCGCTCGGTTTTCTCCAATTGTTCCACAGCGCCTACAACCCTCATCTCAGAAAGCGGAGGAGCCCTACCATTCTTTGATGGCCCTCGCACAGCCAACAACCACAAAGGATCCCTCAAAGTTTTCAAGGGTGTCATTTTCGAGACAGAAGGACGCGGGTTTCGCCGACATTTATCGCTCCATACCTGACCCCCGCTCGTAACCCTCCCCGTAGTGTGGGTGAGCGTCCAACGTCCCGAAATCTACAGTTACGATGATTCTCTGCTCTTCTAGGTCTGGACAGGAGATCACTGCTTTTTGTATCCTAGTAGCACGCAGAGATACTATTCGTAGTCTGGCTCTCGTTGGCTTTTTTTGGCATCTTATGTATTTTCGTTAATTATACTTTTTTTGCTTCTTCTTCCCCAAGCCCCCGCGGCTGAAGCGGTCGAAACACTGCCCAGTGGAACGCATCCCTGGATATAACAGGGTCAGTGATTGGGCGCATTGAGAGCAAGTGGTCCACGACAAACTTCGAATTTCGAATCCTGATTTTCAGAATCCTCCTGCGAGGTTTCCTCGGACGTGATAGGAGATAGGTCGCGAATAAAGGCGGGTGATTCCCCATCTTATCATGACGAGGATTTGCCTCACAGGGGGATGCCTTACATTGCGTGCGTGAGAATGGGTTCGTTCCAGCCTTTCTTCTTTTGCTTTTGCCACGCTGAACTTTTGTTGTCAACAAGGCAGCTACCCACAAGATTAGCGGTCGCGAATTAATGCTGCTGCGCCTCTGCTAGTTCCGAACCCATTCGCAACGGATTCCCACTTGAGCGGCCGCCCTCGCTTTCGGGTCTCCCCCTGGTGCAGTACATAAGTCACATCCCTCTGCATTGGAGCGTGGGCTGACTCGACCCCCGGGATATATTGATGTGGCATTCCCGTCTGCCTTACCCTCGCCTCGTCCACTTCTTCCCTCACTCCCCACGAAACGTGACCGCCTCTCGTCCAAAAGACCGGCCGGGGTATTGACATGACATCGTTTGACATTTCTCATTATTTACCATGAACTGACATGACAGACATAAGGAAAAACAACAGAACCCCAGGGCTAATCACTTTTGTCTACAAGGCCGTTTACCCGATGCCGATGTCTTCGGTGCGTCGTTGCTGCCTTGTGCAATCCTCTCCCGACATCACACTGCCCTTCCAGTGCTGCTCCTGGCCTTTCACCCCCATATGTCTCCTCGCGTCCAAGGTTGAACACCGAAGAAGAGAAGAGGCATATGATTGTCCGATCGCAAAGGAGATAATTACCCAGAGGTTCCTCCCCCGTTAACTGATTAATGATGGAGTATTGCGATCAGGTCTTGTCCAACAGGAAGCGCTGTGGTGCGGACATCCGAGGTGAGCAGCATTGAACCTGTCGTCTCATACATCCACCGAAGAATGTAATACTAAAAGATTGCGTGAAGTTTCAAAATCGAAGCAAGGTGGCGATGTCATGTCGGAATCCGGCGAGCGGATCATTTGTCAACTTTTCTGATGCCAACTTTTCTGACGCGTCATCCTCTTCCAAAGTTGACGGGAGTGCACCACCACTACTAACACATGAGTATACGCACACAACGAGTCCTGGTATTGCTTACGGCTGCCGATAGTTTGACGACGAGTCAAACGAGCGTTGGAGCCTGGGTCTTCCCGCACGTCCAGAAAAGCTCTCTGTACTAAAATATCAAGTTAGGGATCCAAAACACAGATGCGTAAGATGGCCAATCGGACATACTCAGCTCCTCGACTTCCCCCGAGGTCATGAAGGTCTCGCGAGTCGTGGCCTCTTCAAAGACTGCCTTGTTGGATGTGTAGCACCCGATGATAAAGTTTGCAAGTGGCACCAGCAGGTTATCCCAGGGACGTCTCGTATGTTGCTCGGGAGCAAGCCTCAGGAATTCGCGTAGCAATTCATGGGGCGGTTCGGTTTTGGACATTTTGCCATCGAGGAAATCCAGGGCGATCCTGTGGCTGGTTGGGAACGTACCATCCGGCTTGAGAGCGGTCTTTCCCATTTCTCTAAAAGGAAGACAGACCTACACGTCTACGGGGTCAGTATTGATCCGGTAGACATCATCAATCCCGTCAGGACAAGCCCCGACGGCAGTGGGAATGGCGGAGAGTAAGTTGGCATAGACGTACCTTGAGCGTCGGGACCAGGAATTGTAGATCGTAGATTTGGCCTCGGAAGTATATGGGGTGTCCAAAAGCCTGAACAAGTATCAGGGGCAAGTTCCTGCTAAGGCTCCGCGTCGAGAGTAGGACCAGGACCTCTGTCTCCAGCCTCGTCGCTTCGCGTAAAGAACGATAAATTGCAACAGAACGAGATACAATCACTGCAAATGGTGCAGGCTAAGCTTTTCGACTTTTACCGGCGTTGGGTCGGTCTACCGGCAGATGGGGAAAAGTATCTCAATAATAAACAAGATCAAGGCTTCGAACGCGGGACTCTTCACACAACTTTTCTGAGGCAACGCAAAAGACGGAAATGCAAACAGAAGAAGCACGAGCAACAAAATTGACGTGACTGGGTTGAAAGAGCGTGGTATACGAGCAAAAACGAACGTAGGAGGATGAAATCTGATGGAAGAAACCGGCTGGGGGAGGTTGAGGAAGGAATCACAGCAAAACAGAAAAGACTAGGAAAGACCAAAGGACCGGAAGTCTTGGCGGAACGAGACAAGGTGAGTCCGCTATTCGTTGGATGGGTCAGGACTCTATAATCTATGCTTGTATCAAACCAGAGGCTGCGTCGATTGGACATGGTGATTGTAACGAAACCGGGAGAGGAAGTTGGTGAATAGCTTGCGGACAATGAGATGCACTTGACTACAATGGCAGCATGTCATTGAATAAAATGCTGAATTTACTACAATGCATCTTCACCGTCTCCCATTGTGCTGAGGATCTGTTTGAATCCTCGTCGCTGCGGAGAGGTAATGGGGATCGCAAAACCGAGTTTCATCGGCAAACCAAAATAGTCCAACAAAGAAAAAAATGTGGTGAGCGCGTGATATCAGGGGGTCGGTCAGAGGCTTCACAGGCCGCCACGTTGGCAGACTCATTTTTAGGATTGCCGAGCCAGCGTCGACTGGGCGCCGGAAGGGACCAATCAAAAGGTTCGCTTGTCTGGCACTTCTGCAATGATCTGGAATCATTTCAGCTGGTTTCGCCAGGGAAAAGTTCTCCGTTGAAAGCAGCCCAGGGAGCAAGGAACAGAACGAGATAATCATGCGACATCCTGCGATACTCTGGGCGAGCTCTCAGATATCTATGAGTCCCTCCACGCCTTCCCGAGGGCCCTCGCTCTCATCCACTCTTCCCAAATGTCCTACGCCGCAGATTGATCTGAGTCCCTTCGATAGCGCTGACTTGTCATCCCCGAGGCATCTAGAAGTCGTCAGATCAACACGAACTGCTTCAAGATAATCTCCCCAATAAATGGCCTCTACGTGATTCAGATTCGCCTCTGCTTGTCGAGGAGCCTTGAAAGGTATCGAGTCTCTACTGCCGTTTTGTTTATCTCGAGTCCATACCAGCGTCTCCCTGACTGTACAAAAGGATACCTCTAACCTGTACAGTCAGAAAGCAGAGACGAATACTACCTACCTCGCCATCAGCATATCCAGTCGATCGAGATCGAGCATGAAGGAACAGACTCGCCGTCGATAGATTGCGGGACCGCTCGCAATCCATTTATAACCGTTGCGGCATGGCATACGCACCAAGCCAGAGAGACCAGTCAATATTCACCCGCGTTACCTACAGTCAGGAGGGGCACCTTGAAAGACCCTCTTACGGTCGAAGAAAAAAGTTGACTGCGAACTTTGCGACGCCGCCTTCTCGCAGCCAAAAATCTCGATCGGCACACGGCCACTATTCGTGCGTGCAAAAAAAGTCCTTTCGAAGAGAAGACACTCTGAGTGCAGACCTCCGAAGATGCCATGGCAATCACAGACCTCTCGCAAGATCCGCCACGTTGCCAGCTCCAAACCCTAATCAGTGAGACCCCGCCGCCGCCTCACACAAACGGATTCCAAGTGATGGATTGCGGTTCTCGGCAACTGGCAGCGAGTAAGGCATTTTTCCCGGTTTCTATGCAAGCGACGTAATCGGCTAATTGAATGTTGCTGTACAGTCCGATTGGTACGTCCGAAGAAACCTCGAAGAAATTCAGCCGTCAGACGAAGGACTGAACGTGGTCCAGCAAGGAGTTTCACCCGATATCCGAAGACACACGCCGGAAGTCCACCAGCTTCCCGGCAGCAAGAAATATATCTGTGCGTCGAAACAGTGCATATCGCCAGCGAAAACCATGTCTAGGCTTAATAATATACGCACGCATATATTTAAGGTACGTGAGACGGAAAATGCGGGTCTGATTAGATGGTTAGTGGAGCCCTCGGTACCCAGCGTTCATCGGAAACTAATTCCAGTAACTTGCGCGGCTTTAGGTTCAGTGTGCCTAGGTTGGAGGTAAGCACCCACAGGGAGGGTAAAGCGCCTGCTTTTGTTTTATATACGCTAGGCGCTTCCCGATAACACGGTATTGGCACCTTTGCTTGATCAGTTAATATGCAAGCCACGTTACAATTCCCTGTTTACTCGAATTATACGTTCACAGACGCTCCTTGAGATCTCCTGCCGCGCGTAGAAATCCACCGTAGAATGCAGGCCGGCGGTCTCGCGAGGAAGAAGACAACGATCGTGATAGGGATGGCAACAGCAAAAAATACCCAGAAATGTGTCCCTCCGGGCCCATTAATAGTGTCCATACTAAAAAGTCCTGTGGTAAATGATAACGGAGCGAAGATGATCGCCAGCGATGTCAGTCTGTTAACATTCGCAGACTCAGCAAGTGAGCGACGGCTGTCAGATATCTGAACCAGAGATGTCACGACCGGAAGCATGTTTTGAAGCCGGCGAGATAAATCATTCAGAGTATCGGCCAGATATACGTAGTCTTCACGGAGCCTTGCTCCATGGTTTAAGGCCAGTATACCAGTATGATGCTCGGGCTGCGGGTTGTAGAGCGCTAGGAAGCGCTTGATGGAGGCAATCTTATGTTCAGAGGCAAGACTGCGCCGTCGCCACGCTTGAAGGCTCCGAAGCTCCTCGTCAAGCTTGTCTAACTCCGCTACTCGCTGGTCGAATGCCTCCAGAGCATACTCGTGCCGTTTCAGGTGATAGCTCATTCCGGCCATATAGCTATTCCATTCAGCAGCGATTATTTTCAGCGGATATACTGAAAGCGTGAACAGTGTGGGTTTTGACGGATCAAACTGCTGTGGTATCTGTCGGTTCCAGTAGTATCGCAGGTCGTCTAGGAGACTCGTACGGGAAAGCTGCGCTTCCCCACAGGCACTCTTTTTATCAATGAATGAAGGAATGATAAAATCCTCGTACCCGTCCTGGAAGAGCCGAGAGGTGATTCGACTCGCGCGCTTTCTCAACTCGTGGTCTTTATTATTCTCGTTTTCATATTGTACGTCGAGGTAATCGCTCGAAATCGGACCGTCAACGAGAATAACACCTAAAAAGGCAGCGTAGGCACGTCAGTAAAGCTCCACCTAGCACAGGTGAGTAAACCTGGGATAAATATGCCCCAATACTCACATAACCACCCGTTACCGTCTTCCTTCCTTTGACAGAGTATCACTGAGCATGCGTGTTGAACGAGGGCGAGTCGAGTCATCTCTACTGGCAGCAGGACAGCAATCTTGCGCTCCACGTTCATGTCGCGTATCAGTCTATTTTCATTTTCAACATTGCTCTTGAGCACGACGGCACGATGGTAGTGAAAGTTGACAAAATTGTGCCCTTGCTGTCGAGAGGGGAGCAACGCGAGATTCGGAGTTTGACTGTCCATCTGTCGAAAGGGTGCATGGATGTGGGACGCGAAAAACACGGGATCAATCGCATACGCCGACCCCAGAACTTCTATAACATCGCGGCGAAGGTCCTCGATGATCAGGATGCGGCGCCTTTCTTTTCCATCTTGAACGGTGTCCTGCAGCTCTTTGGGGTTGACATGTTCGAAGTCAGGCTGCGTTCCTTCCGCGTCTGAGGAGAAGTCAAGTTGGAGGATACGACACGGTCGCCGGTCGGAGTCAGTGTCAAAGAGAAAATTGCTCAGGCCAGCCAGGCATGGGTTCTTGTGCTTCTGCGCTTGGACAAACTCGCGATAACTCATGCTGCTGTTTCTGAACCATTTGATCTTCTCGTTCTCCATGTCTGTCTGGCATTCAGGAAACAGAAGGGGCGCAACTGCTAGGCGCTTTGAGGAGTTCTTGCAATGAGCCGCAATACGAGTACCACCTGACAATCTATCGAGGCTGCCTCTTGGTTATAGCCCAACTGATGTGCAAGGATACTCGCACCAGCCTCTGGTGCAATATTTCGCGGTGGGGCCTAATTTGGACAGGTAGGTTAGTATTAGGGCAATACGCCACCCCACCTGTCCAAATTATCATCGTGATTCATGCAGGCCAGAGGCTGTGGCGTCAGGCTTTCACACCGAGTTGTTTGCTGGCAATGCAGCTACGCCGACAGGGGTCTAACATTGCCCCCAAGGCTGTTATGCCCAGCTTTTCCCGGTGCAGCCTCGCAAACCTCCCTCGAGCCCAGTGCCCGTGGGCTTATAAGCATGTGCTGGACTCCATGCGTTTGGCAAACACGCCTGTTCCACCACATGTCCCTCCACCTGTTCAATGTTCATACCCGATCACTGTACCACTCGACCGACGGACGAAACCAGCCTTGCGTGACCAAGCATTATAATGGCCTTCAACATCGACACCTGGCTAGACGGCACGTACACGAAGAAACTCTCCTTTGAGTACAAACGGAATGCCGAGGCAGTAGAGAGAAAGTGCAGAGATGCTCTGGTCAATGCTAAGATCTCATATCTTAGTTCATTTCGAATCAAGTCAGGGAAAAGTCTTAAGGCCAAGCTCGAAAAGATACAAAACCTTGACCCCAACTATCACCTCTCTGCAGACACTATTACGGGCCCAGGAGGTGTCTTCGATATCGCCGGTGTACGTATCGCCGTATACACTCCAGATGACCTTCAAAGAGCCCAAGAGGTCATAGAGTCCAAGTGTGGTTTCAGCTACCATGTTAGGGACATCAGAGATTATTCTCCTTTTACCAGAGTGGAGACGAGCACCCAGCCCGCATATACCGCAACCCATTTGATCGTCAGTGTGGATGAGGATGGTCTGACACTACCCGTAGAGCTCCAGGTGATGATGGTCCTGAAGAGTTCTTTTGGTCACATAGAGCACGACTATGTATACAAAAAGGTTCACCCAGATGCCTCGGAGGCGGAGCTCAAAATTCTTTTTGCGTATGGGAAGGCCATTGATCACAGCGAGGAACTTCTCAAAGAACTAAGTCGCCTTCGCCAGCAACGACTCGAAGCAAAATTCAAAGACATTCACGGTCTGGGGAGCTTTCTAATCACCTGGTGGCACGAAAATGTCGACGACCAAGTGAAAATCATAGGTCCGCTCGGCGCGCTTTATCAATTACTTCTGAAGAAAGAAGTGTCTTCTTTGATTACTCGAGGGGGTTTGTGGGTATTCCTCACGGAAAACATTGCTCAAACGACAAAACAACCAACCAAGACGCCAACCCCAAACGTGCGGTTTGTACCTACACTCTTGATCATCGACAAGGTCTTTCAAAAGTATGGTGTTGAGCTCCAGCCAAGTTCAGAGCCAGTTCGGAATGAGGAAAAATACGACCGCAGGCTTAAGGTCATCATGAGCACAATCTTATGGCTTTCCGAGTTCTTTTCACCAGCAGAGTGGGAGAACGCCCTTCTAGAGAAGCTAACCACCCCGCAAATGAGACAACTCTCATGGTTGGCCAGTTCAGCCCCTTGCCAGCTTGTCAGAGACCGTTCGCACTTCAATAATCGTGTCGACAACTGCAAGCAGGTTGATGGTGTATGGGACTTGTTCAAAACCCATTCCTGCAGAGCTGTGAAGCTCGTTTGGGAGCTTTCCAACTCGGGTATTCTCCGCGTTGTCGCGGAGGAGACTGACCTCTTCAATCGAGTCTTCATTCAACCCGGCCGGACCTTGAATAATCACATTTCGCAGGGCGCAAATCCTTCGTTGCCTTGATTTCTCCGTCTTTCGCTGCATGCGTTGGCATTTTATTTTGTCATGTGGCTGCCCTCGCTTTCTAGCTCTAAGTTCCTTTTGTGCTTTTGAAACACTTTTCGGTCCCTTGATTTCATTTCCAGTTCAAGTTAGTTACTAGCGTTCGTTGCCTATTGCAGAGACTGTTCGATTCAACTTTAAGTGTTCATGAAGTAGCTCTCTAGACCTAGTTCATGTCCAGTTCGATAAGTTTGCGCCGCGGGTACACGATCAACCGCTATCCTAGAAGCCTGCTGGAACTCTACAGTATCCAGAAGCCATGGCCGGGCCGTTCTCAATTCATTATCCTACTGGTAGCGTCGCAGAATCTGAGTGTATCAGATAAAGGAGTATTTAGAGGGTCTTGCTATTTTCATAAAACGTTTATTTGAGAGCATCCTTAGCACCAAGATCTACACCAGCCCTATTTACCCCGAGGCCATAAACCAGGCACAGCAGCAGCGGCGTTACATGTTGCCTTATGATATATTACTCACATGGCGCAGAGTACGTCGCCTATATAGAAAAACTGAGGAAGTGCACGGGGCACCATTCCTGCCGGTTGAACCAAACAAGTAGTATATATGCTCAAGGGCTAGGCCCAAACAAGGTGCACTATCTTCCGTAATCGATTTCTTTGAGCTTGTTGACGCCTTACTGTAAATCCGACTGATAACGATGGTCTTCCGGTCTTGAGAGGTACCGATTTACTGGCCTGATATTGAGCATGGCCTTGACGTTGCGAATCGCGGGGATTTCTCGGTTATGATTCTTGCCATTCGTTGTTTCAGAAGCTATTCCTTGCAATGATCGCTTACTCAGTTTCCTCAGATTTCGGACGCTGCAGAGGATCAGATCCTTGATCCTTCCGTCCGAAGTTCTTCAGCGTGGCCCGGCATTACCCCAGGCTTAGTCGATTTTCGATGCGAGCCAAGAGTCAAATCAGATGAAAGCAACGAATAAGCGACAGCTGAATGATTCAGAAATGGTGCTAAGTAGCTCCATGGGGGGCGAAGAATTGGATCACTGCTGTCGATAGCGTGCTTGCAGAATTTCACATCCTGCTCAAAATATATCTTGAAGCTCTATGTGGGGATTGCTGTGGACACTGCGCTCAACAACCAGGCGATCATCGTCCATCAAACGTTTAAAAATGTAGAAAAGTGGAGAGACGTGGAGCTCTCCGAGTCGTGACTTTCCAGTCAAGTCTGGTTCTGGCTTTCTGAATCGAGTAAATGAAAGCGACGTTTTGGGGGCCGTTATACCGGTGAGGCCAGGACCGCACATACATCATATCGGCTTCAATAAATTGCCGAGGTGTTCCAACGGAAGATCTCCGACCATGAGTAAGAGATTACTCCCATCAGAATCAGGAAGCGCCAATAGCGTGGTGCAAGGGTGAATACTGGTGGTGGGAGTGTGGGCAAAGTGCGAGGTGGAAGCTGGGTTGGGCCCCACTGGATCCAGCGGTTTGCCGCCGACTCGAGCATGTCAGAGAGTCTCATCCTCCAGCTCAACACTCGCCGACCGTTCCAAGGTTCTTTCACTGCGCTTCTCTTTTCCGTTCTTCCTCCTCCGCTCCTTCAATTCTAGTCATCTTCCCTTCCCATCATGCCTCGCCCGACCTGATTGCGCCCTTGACTTTTGGCCCCCTAATCTCACCCACTCGCCCGCCAGCTCACCCCTCCATGTCTTTGTCTTACAGCTTTCCTCCCGGCGTCGCTTTGTCTCCCCATGGAGATTCGTACGATGGTCTGTGACCCGGTACAGCCTCCTCAGCCTCCCGCATCGGACGATCCCTCCGTACCTACACAACCAGAGAAGAAGAAGCGCGTTCGGCGATGGCATCACCGAGGCTTCACCGGCTGCTCCACCTGCCGCCGGCGCCATGTGCGCTGCGACGAAGCTTCGCCCTCGTGCAAGAACTGCACGCGACTCGGACTTGAATGCGATGGAAGTCAAGGGCGGATGACATTCAAAGTATACGGGCCACCGCCGCCGACCGAACAACCTACTACCTCCTCGAAAAAACGCGAAAAGTCGACGGCACGAGCGAACCAGCGACGGGTCAAGAAAGAACACAATGAGAACGAGAACGTTGATGGATTGGTCGTGTCGCCGACAACGGTTCCCGACTCGAAACCGATCACGTTTCGCTTCGAAGACCCGGTTTTATCGTATCGATCGTCTTCCGTCGAGAACAGAAAGGTGGTGAAACAGGAGCACGAGGAGGATGCTGTAGATCTGACGCTGGTCCCGACTACCGGAAATACGAACCCGAAGCCGATACATTTCTTATTTGAACACTACAAGCCGTCTGTTTCGTCAATGGATTCTCTGCAAGGTCGCTATTATACACATTTTATTGATGAAGTTTCCACGCTCTTGCTTATTTACGATAACTCTCTGAGCATCAATCCTTTTCGAACATGTTTCCCTGACCTGTCACAATCATCGCCGTCAATGGCGAGCGCCATGGAAGCTCTTGGTGCACTACACCTTGCAAACACGTCGAGTGGGCAGCAGCGAAATGTACACTTTCAGAACGCCATGAGCAGGTACGGCGAGGTTGTCAAGTCCTTTCGGACTAGGTATAACGATGGCGATCAGCACCCTCGGCTGCCGGATTTTGCTACTTGTCTGCTCTTAGCATTATTCGAGGTATTTTCTTTCGCCTTTCTGGCTCCTATTATACTAAATCTAGCAGATGATGGACTCTCAACACCACAACTGGGCGATCCACCTCAAGGGCGCCCGCGAAATCTATCGAGCAATGTTCACCCCGGACAGCGATCCAGCCCAGGAGGCGAAACGCGTCGCCGAAATGAACCACCCGCTCCGACAGTTCCTCGTCTCGCTCCTTTCCTACCTCGACGTTGCGGGCGCGTGTGCAACAAGTGAGGGAACCGTCGTCGAAGGCAGCTACTGGCAAACACTCGGCGGCGGATGGGAATATAACCTCGGCATCCCAAGCCTCTCGTCGCCGGATACGTCACCCGTTCATGACGTCCTTCTCAACCTCCGACAATGCTGGTCGGTAATGATGGAAATCCAGGCCGCCATCAGCTCATTCGGGAAAGCGAAACAGCATGGCTGGATGACCCCGGAGCAACAAGACGCAGTCTACGCTGATCTGTTACAGCGACTCGTCCAATGGCGCCTTGATGCCCCGGATTGCCTACAGGAGCTCGGCGATCTTGACGACGAAAGCTTAGCCCGGTATCCTCACCCGGAAGGATTAGAGTACGTCGGGTGCATCGAGGCCTACGAGAAAGCGACGAATATCTACCTCCACAAAGTAGCAGCCGCCGCCCGTCCCGATATCCAGCCGCAGAGAGAGTTACTAGCTGCGCTCTGCACAAGAACCCTCACCCTGATCCGAAAGTTGGCGAAGGACGTTGGACGCCTAGCGATTCCCTGGCCCCTCTTCATCGCGGGCCGAGAATCCCGCGACGAGCACGAACAGAAGTTTGTTCGCGAGATGATGCTTGATATGCAGCGGTATGGGTTCAAGGTATGCTGTCCTTACTATGTCATAATGATCTACCTTGGCCGATACTAACTATATCTAGAACGTCGAAAAGGGCCTAGAAGAGCTAGAAAAAGCCTGGTTCAAGCAGCGGGCTTTTCCCGATGGCTGGGTCGATACCATGGACGATGTGCGATCGGCGATCCTCCTTCCTTGACGGGCGTCACGTCACCTGGCCACCAAAGCTGACTTGCGTCCCCCCCCAACGCAAATTCTCGTCGTATCTGATGCAAGCCATCGGATTTAGTGATACCCCATCCTTATCCAAAACACAACCTCTAGAACTAATCGCTTATACCCTCTAACCCCAAATTCCATCTTTACAAGTGACGCCAACACGTACATACTATATATACCATCTCCTTTACATACAGCGTGCGAAATACGCGTGCTTGGGCGATACATAAGGATACACTTGGAACTTATATTGGTGAATCTGTCCCTAGCTTCGTCTCGAAATGCTCTTCGGCAACGAGTCACTATATATACTGCGGAGCTTCCATGATCGGGATCTTGGCACACGTAGCCCCTACATATATAGATCACATTGATGGATCTACGCAGGAAAACAAAAGTTAACGAACCCTTCTGCTACGTACGATCTCGACTAAGCAACAAAAGCCATTTGGCATTAGAACTATAGTTAGTTGTCTATTCTATCATCCTCGTATGATCAGTTCCAGCAATACATTACTAGTGCTCGTAGAACCACTGCTGCACTGAAATCGTACAGAATCCCCTTCCCTATTCAACCATTTTATTACATACTCTTCTCCATTACCGATTACCGACCCCAGTCAAGCAGATATATAGACCGTTTCGATCTACAAACAAAGGCAGAGCTCAACTCAACTCGACGCACCGCCATGAGAAGGGCGGGAGTATTCTAATTCGAGACCGGTGTGTCGTTCGTAGCAGAGGCGTTCCCAGACTCCTCTCCATCCTTCCGTTGGTCCCGGGAATCGACTTCCTCAACCGTCTCGCTGACGACGCCCTTGCTGTCGACGAATCGGGAGATGCGGCTCGCAGGTAACCAGGCGTCCTCGGGCATGACGAAGTACGAGACGAGAGCGAAGATCGTGACTGCGGCCATGATGACGGGGGCATCTAGAATACGTCTGTTAGTACATGATACTCCCCCGAAAACAACAGCAGATATGCTAAAGAGGGATGGATGGGCGGTGAACGTACAATTCAAATTCTCGCCGGTAACCGGAAACGCGTACGGGGAGAACAACACAGCAACAACCCAACCATTCCAGAAGACGCCAATAACCTGGAATGGCTTGCTAAGTCTGCCCAGACTCCACGCGGGCTTGGGGAACCGGTTGGGTGTGAGGAATAGTCTGGCGAGGCAGATGAGCCCGTAGGCTGCGGCGCTGGGAACACCAGCTGCGGAGACGAGCGATGTGAATGCGACGGCAGAGGGGAGGAGGGTACAGGTAATGATTGAGGCGACAGTCCAGACGACGATCACAGCGTTGCGCGGTTGACCGTTATGCACGGCTGAAACCCAGGATGAGAAGGGGAGGACGCCGTCGCGGGCCACAGCGAAGACGAGGCGCGACGCGGCGGTTATGGCGACGGCTGTGTTCTGTTTTTGCCTGGTTAGCATTTTGATGGGTCAGGGGAAACAAGGGGAATGTACGTACAAGCCAGAGGGCGGAAATGCAGATTATGTTCATGAAGATGTGCCCGCCTTTGCCAAGCACGACGGCGTAAAGGGGAACAAAGGGTTGGGGAGATCCGAAACCGAAGAGGACATCGGGTGTAGGCTAAAGATGTGTTAGCACAAGCCACGGCGTGTAAAACCAAGCATAACCTACCGCGCAGAAGAGGAAGAGGATAATCGATGCAAGACCGCCGATCCCGCTAGCTACTGTGCTCCAGAAAATTCCGCGTGCTGCGGTAATGGACGCATGCTTGGTCTCTTCAGCGACGTGCCCTGAGGCATCGAAACCAATCAGAATACCCGCAGTGGCGAGGTAAGAAAGACACCAGTTCCAGCCTGCAGGGGCGCCGGTGCCGTTATAGGTAGACATAAAGGCCTCCTCGGCGGTTCGGAAGCCCCAGGTGTTTGCGACTCCTATGGGGAGCCAGATGACGTTCAGGATAAAGTCTAGCATGACGACTGCGGACGAGAACCAGAAGACATAGCGGAAGTATTTGGCTAGCCGGGATAAGTATATGCCTGAGTCAGGGGGTGTGAGGAGCTTACGAGGCATAAAATTTAGGAACGCTGCAAGGGCGAGTAGCACTTCGGTGACGATCCATTGCACTGCCCGGAACTTGACGTCCGATACATCTTTCGGGAAGTCGACTTCGAATACGGTCAACTCCTGGATGAATGGTCAGTAAAAGTAATGAGGCAAGGGGACTCATCACGCACGGAAAGCATGTAGTTTGTCGCGGCCTGGGTGTTACTGGCGCAAAAGGTGGTCCATGCGGTGGTAGACCACCAAGCGACGATAAACCCCAGCAGTCGTCCGAATTTGGGACCGCCAGCCTCGGCTGCCCACAGATAGATCGAACCAGCCGAAGGTGACGCTGAACAGACTTCTGCGATAACTGCTGCGGAGATGAAGGTGAAGACAACTGTGACAATGTAACTCGTCCTGTGCCTGTTAGCCTCGTTTCGGCATCAAACTCGAGGGGCATACCAGTAAGCCAAGTTTCCTCCCGCCGCAATACCGGTACTGAAGGTGACACGGACACCACCGATGAAGTACAGTGCAGCTACCCGATATGTTAGAACGTGGTTGTTCGCCGTGGACAGATAAAGTTGGAGAACCTACCAAATGTTGTCGCAAAGTTCTCAAAAAATGAATACGTCCGATGTAAAACCTGTCCTTGGCATTGAGTACGCTTCATTCAACAGCTGTGCCATCCGTTCCGTCACTTACTGGCTTGTAGCCCATGGTCCTCTAAAATTTGTTAGCATTCATCATTCCGCGCCGTTGAAGCACGTACCAAGAGGGCCGCATCATCTTGGGATTCGGTCTGACTCCTGGTCTCTTCCCCGACAGGGTCTTGCTCGATGAGCTGTTCGTGTTGCCGCGAGGACATGGTGCCGAATGTAGCCGAAGCGAACGGATTCAACCGATCAACACTGCAAAGAAGATGTGGTGCAACGAAGAGAAAGTCCGAAAGGGCGACCTCGGAAAAGGACAGGGAAAAGGAAAAAACTTCTTCGCGCTTGCTTTAAAGTTTGATGATAGAAGCAGGATCCTGTCAAGCCAACCCCACCTTCAGTCACGAGCGGGAAAAAAAGAAAAGAAAAAAAAAAAATTGATTAACTGCTCCCAGTTAGATCGCGATTCACAACGTAACCTCTACGCAGGCTCGCATCGAGGTCGAAATTGACTGCAGCTTGGTCCCTGACGCTGATGGATAAGATGATCGGAGATGTCTCTTCCGCCAGAATTCAACGCACGCAATTCCAGCCAGGCCTTCAGGAACGTCCTTGCGCATCCACCAGAGCCACAGCGCGAAGAAAAATCCCAATCAGAGGCTGCGACTGGGTGGACTGCGTTTCCGTGGGTCGGCACCGGGAGCTTAGTAGAGCCACTAAGGCCGTTAGTGACCAGGGATGTCGCAGAGCACGGTCACCGAGCAGCTGTTGAGACTCGAGCGGCAAATCGTAAGATCTTGATCTCAATTTGTCAGGGCTGAGTTATTATTTGATGAGACAAAGAAGGGAGTTGAAGGCAAGATGCGGGAATCACGGACAGACTCTGCAACAGGTTGCTGGCAGCAAGGGACCGGAACAGGGGACTTGATCGTCCCACTGCATGAAAACTTTGTGTTGGGCCATTCTCCAGATCCATATCTATGGGGATCCGAAAGAGCTCAATTGTTGGCCGGTTGAGCCTGATCAAGGCTCCTCCCAAGTCCACAGTGTTGATGAAGGTTGACGCCGAAAAACAGGGCTGGTCACGTTTTGTTGCTGCCTTGTTTCTGCCTGAGGCAGTAACGTTTTGGCAGTGGAGCTGGAGATGGGAGCCAACTCCGGCGGCGGGTTTAAGCAGCGTTTAGCTGTGGAGGTGGATCCAGAGCTTCACATATCCACCGCTGAATCATCTCTGCAACTGCAATGTGTAGAAGGTCGGATTGATAACACAACCGCTGTCACCCAGAAGCCATCCAGAAAGTGCAGCATCACCTGATCGGGCCGTGGGGTGAACCACCTTAAATGCAACTTCAACTTTGGGGCGGATGAGATCATAACTCCAAAACAACCAGTCATGCCTCAAGTCTATCTGCTCAACCGAGATGCCGTACACTTCGGCTCCTGACTCACAGTGGAGCCGCAGGATCAATGACTGCTGGTTTGTGCCGAATGTTGATCGCTTCTGTTTTCCGAGGTCGTTTGGCGGCCCTGGCTCCTGGTCGCATTGTTAGCGGCACCGTCTACCGTTTCATCGTCCAGCCTGAACCCATGGAGTTGGTGCCCAGTCTCCCCGGCTATTGTCCGTCTAAACCGGGGACTCGTGGAAGAATGTGCTCTATTTATCCCTAGCAATGGCGCCGGCGATCTCCCCGCAACTCCGTTCCCCTCTTCCTCCTCCGCACAGCCTTCCACTAGCCTTGGTTTCGAGATCAAAGCTCATGCGACCAACACTTCCCCTCCTCTGCTATATTCTCGGCACTGCTTTCCCCTCTTTTAATCTCACCACTTCGACCTGGATGACCTGAGGACACTCTCTTACTTACCTCTACCCTGGAATGAGCCTCCATTCTTAGGCTGAGCGCGCCGAATGCAACATGCGTGCGTCTCTTTCCCTGCGTTGGGCTCTGGGGCCATGCCGAGCGATTTCCAGTACCTTCGCAGGTAGTCAACAGTTTAAGCCGTCGCGTGAGTAATGAGCCTTCAACTCCTGGGACGCGTTTCTAACCGCTTGCAAGTCCATCGCGTTCAGCCGGCTTCGCATTCCGCATTTCACCACAATCTGTTTGGCTCTTGTGTTTCGCGCCTCACTCGAGCATATGCCACCAGTTCCTCTGCCCCGTCTCCCGTTCCCGTTGTCCCGTATTCGTCCTTGACAGTCGGAGTGCCTCGCGAGATTTTCCCAAACGAACGCCGAGTCGCTATTACACCTCAGAATGTCGCGTTGCTGCGGAAGAAAGGCTTTTCGCGCGTGCTCGTAGAGCGCGGTGCCGGAGAAGCGGCTCAACTACTAGACCAGGAATACGAAAAAGCCGGAGCTACCCTAGTCGATCAAGCTACCGTATGGACCGAAAGTAACATCATCCTCAAAGTACGAGGACCACAGCAAGATGCCGCGTTCAACGAAGTCGAGGCTCTGAATCCAGGGAGCACCGTCATTTCGTTTCTCTACCCGGCCCAGAATAAGTCCCTTGTAGAAAAGATCGCTTCCCGCGGCGCAACTACGTTTGCTATGGATATGGTTCCGAGAATCTCGCGTGCTCAGGTTTTCGATGCTCTGAGGTAGGTTTCCGACTGGAATACCAGGAATTACGCTAACAACGGACAGTTCTATGGCAAACATTGCTGGTTACAAGGCTGTTCTTGAGGCTTCAAACCATTTTGGTCGTTTCTTGACCGGTCAAGTCACCGCTGCAGGCAAGATTCCCCCGAGTAAGGTTCTGGTCATTGGAGCTGGAGTCGCGGGATTGAGTGCCATCGCTTCGGCTCGCCGACTCGGCGCCATCGTGCGTGGATTCGACACTAGACCTGCGGTTCGCGAACAAGTCCAATCTCTTGGTGCCGAGTTCATCGAAGTTGACATCCAAGAAGACGGTTCTGGTCAAGGCGGCTACGCGAAGGAAATGTCCAAGGAGTTTATCGAAGCGGAGATGAAACTATTCCTCGAGCAATGCAAGGAGGTTGACATCGTTATTACGACAGCCCTCATTCCGGGAAAGCCAGCTCCGAAGCTCATCACGAAGGAGGTAAGCATATTACTACCAAAGAAAAGTAGCGACCTAACATACCATAGATGGTTGCCGCGATGAAACCTGGCTCTGTGGTTGTCGATCTGGCGGCCGAAGCTGGTGGGAACTGCGAAGCCACTGTTCCAGGTCAATTAACCAAGTACAACGATGTGACTGTCATTGGTATTTCTCCCAGGAGAAATTGAAGATATTAGCTAACAAGCTCAGGATATACCGACTTTCCTTCTCGTCTACCGACGCAATCTTCGACGCTATACTCCAACAACATCACCAAGTTCCTGCTCTCCATGGCACCACAGGACAAGGCTTTTGGTATCGACTTGAACGACGAAGTTGTCCGCGGGTCGATAGTCACACACGATGGTAATGTTCTGCCTCCGGCGCCGCGTCCTGCTCCGCCGCCAACCCCCGCGCCACAAGCTGCGGCAACTCTGTCGACGGAAAAGGCAGAACTTGCTTTGACACCGTGGCAGAAGGTCACTCGTGAAGTGGCAGCTACGACTGCTGGAATGGGAACCGTGCTCGCGCTGGGCAAAGCAACTGGTCCCGTCTTCATGACCAACATGCTCACGTTCAGCCTCGCTGGTCTTGTCGGATACCGTGCGGTCTGGGGTGTAGCACCGGCGCTGCACTCTCCGTTAATGAGTGTTACCAACGCAATTTCAGGTATGGTCGGAATAGGCGGTTTCTTTATCATGGGCGGTGGATATACCCCCACGACGATTCCAGAATTCTTTGGAGCAGCGTCCGTTCTACTCGCGTTCATGAACGTCTCGGGCGGTTTTGTCATCACGAAGCGTATGCTGGACATGTTCAAACGTCCTACCGATCCTCCAGAGTACCCCTGGCTCTACGCTATTCCAGCCGTCGTGTTTGGAGGCGGGTTCCTTGCAGCTGCAAGCACCGGTATGGCTGGTATCGTGCAGGCTGGGTACCTCGTCAGTAGTGTTCTTTGCATCAGCTCCATCTCCGGACTTGCCTCCCAGCAAACTGCCCGACGAGGAAATATCTTTGGTATTCTCGGTGTTGCTGCTGGTATTCTTGCGTCTCTTGCGGCTGTGGGCTTTTCTACCGAGGTATTGACCCAGTTTGCGGGTGTTGCTGGTGTTGGTGCTGTTGTTGGTAAGTTGCTTTCAGTACGAGATAAGTTTTAACATTCTAACATTTATCAGGCGCTTTGATTGGACGTCGAATCACACCCACTGGGCTTCCTCAAACTGTTGCTGCACTCCACTCGGTTGTTGGTCTTGCGGCTGTGCTGACCAGCGTGGGAAGTGTTCTGGCTGATATTGGTCATATCACAACTCTCCACATGGTTACCGCATACCTCGGAGTACTAATAGGTACGGACTGTACCCATGCCCATAAAAGCTTTCGCTAACTTTAATAGGTGGCGTCACTTTTACCGGCTCAATCGTGGCATTCTTGAAACTTGCAGGTCGCATCTCGTCGAGGCCACTAATTCTCCCTGGACGGCACCTTCTCAATTCCACCTTACTCGGCACTAATATGGCTACAATGGGTGCATTTGTGACCATGGCACCGGCTAATCCGGGCATTGCCGCGGCTTGCCTGGGTGCGAATACCCTGCTCAGCTTCTTGAAGGGATACACCACGACAGCTGCTATTGGCGGCGCTGATATGCGTACGTTCTCCCAGCCCAGCTCTACTTTACTTTCGCTGATCGCTTGTAGCGGTCGTGATCACCGTCTTGAACGCGTACTCCGGGTTCGCCCTAGTCGCTGAAGGTCTAATGCTTAACAATCCTCTTCTAACCAGCGTCGGGTCGTTGATTGGAGTTAGCGGTTCGATTCTATCGTACATCATGGTAAGATTTTTCCTACCCTACTTTGTCTGAATACCTCACTAATGCAAATCCAGTGCGTGGCCATGAACCGATCCTTGACAAACGTCCTCTTCGGCGGGATCGCCGCACCACAGCAATCCGCCAAGAAGATTGAAGGCGAGGTCACCCAGACAAACGTTGAAGAAACAGTCGATGCCCTGGCGAATGCCGAAAGTGTCATAATCGTAAGTACTTTATCCTGCGCAATAGCTTCATTCCCCATACTAACCCGTCCAGATCGTCGGGTACGGCATGGCCGTCGCAAAAGCCCAGTACGCGCTCGCTGAAATCACCCACATGCTCCGCGCAAAGGGCATAAACGTCCGATTCGCAATCCACCCTGTCGCCGGTCGCATGCCGGGTCAGTGCAACGTTTTGCTCGCTGAGGCATCCGTTCCGTATGATAGTGCGTGACCCTCTCTCTCCATTTCCCTCACTCTTGGCCTCGGCTTCCACCACTAACATCCACTTAGTCGTGTTGGAAATGGACGAAATCAACGATGACTTTGCCGATACAGACGTCACCCTCGTCATTGGCGCCAACGATACCGTCAACCCCATCGCCCTGGAGCCGGATTCCCCAATCTCGGGTATGCCCGTGCTACAGGCCTGGAAGAGTAAGGAGGTTATCGTGATGAAGCGCGGCATGTCAAGCGGATATGGTTTGTTTCCCAACTGTTCTATCTATAACGGTGAGCGAGGAAGCTAACGAGGCATAGCTGATGTGCCGAACCCAATGTTCTACATGCCCGGGACGCGGATGTTATTTGGGGACGCCAAGACGAGCTGTGATGGTAAGCGCAACCTCACATCCCTGTGAGCGATCAGTATAACTAACATCTCGCAGCTATCAAAGCGAGCCTTGAGGCGCGCAAGTAGGTTAGTTGAGGCTAGATCATGCGGCGTGATTGCGATTTACTTCTGCGACTTACCCGTCAGTCATTCTGCGCGAGATATATTGCATTCATTATCAGTTGATATACATACAGTCTACAAGATACAATCAGTGCTTATCTGTCTGCATTCCCGAGAATCTTTGTTTAGCCCGTTCCCATGAATTGCGTACAGGGAAGATTTCCTCGCTTCTTGTAGAGTTACAAAGCGGTCGGGTTGGGTATATTCGGCCACATCCAAACACAACCAAGCCTCGACACAATCGATACCTACGATCCCTACACAAAACATATTGGAGAATCGTTCACTTACCAGGCTATGCATCTTTCTTCTCACTCGTTGGCGCCCAAGCTAGACTCGATCGTTCGTAGCCCGCTGAATCTTCGCGGGCTAATTCGCAGTTTGGAGGCTTGGTGCCGAGCGACACTTCTACCGACAAAGCCCACAGATTGTATCTGAAAGAGGAACACCGAGATCCTAGAGATCGTTCCGCAAGACCCAATTGAGCACTGATTCCGATCTTGCAGAAGGGAGTGGGGCGATCGGGTGTTCGCCGAAACCAGAAGCTGGACTCGATGTCACGCACGGACCGAGATAAGATCTGCAGGGTGAGTGAGGTTCTGCAGATTGCGGACACCGCGCTCTTGGAGAGAGCACATCAGGGGATAAGGAAGCTCAGGGCTTAGTAGCCGTAGTCCCCGTACATATCTAGCAGAAAGTCTCTTTCTATAGCAGCGAGGGTGCGAAACCAAGAGGAGGCGAGATCACACACGGAGTTGACGAAGCAAAGTGCAAGCCGAGCTGGGCTGAACCGCATTAGTAACTATTGATCAGGTGCAACACCAGGTCAGCACAGATCCGCGCATATTATTACACAAGGAGCAGTCCACAGTGTCGACGCTAGCAAGCTGGACGCCCCCATTGGCTTAGACGCTTCATTGCTTTTGCTAGTTCGTGCTATACGGAGGAAACCTAACATACCGTGCATATTTGGGATGGATTTGGCGACCGTGTCTGGAGTAAGCTGTGCAACCCAATGATGTTAGCTCGCAGTGTTCGCGCGGGGTTGAAAGTCAGATGCCCACGAGGGTTGTTCGAGGTTAATCTTATCTTTCTGGGGATTGACTTTGATCAAAGCACGGAATGCAGAGGGGACGGATGTTCTTTATCGACATACATCCCTGATTAACCTTTCCTCTCGCCACCGAATTTAACGACTGCTTGCTTACTTGAATCCCAGGCTATTAAATGGCAGAGCCCTTCAAGGTAATAATCGTCGGCGGCTCGGTCGCGGGGCTGACACTCGCTCACTGCCTGCACCACGCGAACATCGAGTATATTGTCCTCGAGAGAAAAGCCGAGATCGCACCGCAAGAAGGCGCGTCGATTGCTCTCTGGCCAACTGGCGGACAGGTACTTGACCAACTGCGTCTGTGGGAAGATTTAGCGGCGGGTGCGGACGTCATCAGACAGCATAATGTATTGTTTCCTGATGGTTTTGCGTTTACGCACTTTTTATTGGAGACACTATATGAGAGGTGAGATGTTTCTGACTCTTATTTTGGGGGGATCGTTCTGCTTGTGATGAGGGTTCCAACTGTGCTTGTTGTGTCTTGTGCTGATGCGAATGAGATTCGGATACGGCTTTGTCATGGTAGAACGGCAGAGGCTCCTGGAATGCCTATACGAGAACTCACCAGACAAGACCAAAATCCACGTGATCAAAGCAGTCGTTGAGATCCAGCAGATGGACGCCGGCGTATCCGTCGCGACGCAAGACGGGACCATCTATAACGGCAGCCTCGTGGTAGGCGCAGACGGCGTCCACAGCCGCGTGCGGTCTGAGATGTGGCGTCTTGCAGAAGCCGAAACTCAATATTCAGGATCAATTCCTCCTATCACAGCGGGCGAAAAGGAGACCTTGAGAGCGGAGTACTCCTGCGTGTTCGGTATATCCACGACGATCCCTGGTCTTCGGAGCAGCGAGCACGACCTCGTGTACGGTGACGGGTACGTGATCTTGAGCTTCCATAACAGAGAGAGTGTCTATTGGTTTGTGATCCGTCGAATGGATCGAGTGTATGCTATCAGGATGTCCCGCGCTTTACGGCGGAGGACGCAGAGGACATGTGTATGCGAAAGTATGGGGATGTGAGAATCGCTGAGGGCGTTTATGTCAGACATCTGTGGGAGTATAAGAGGGCTGCGTCGATGATTGCGATGGAGCAGGGGATTTTTGAGACGTGGGGGTCTGGGCGGATTGTGCTGATGGGGGATGCTGTGCGCACGGTTAACTTCACCTCACGGTATATAGTGTCCATTGTCCTGAGACTGACAATATCTCCAGATGACAGTCACCCTGGGTCAAGGAGCAAACGCCACAATCGAAGACAGTGCTGTGCTATCCACCTTGCTTGATCGACTCGTCCACGATACGAGAGCGAAAACCCACCAGACTCCAACCAACGAGGATATCAAGGCCCTCGTCGCCGAATTCCGAGAAGCGCGGTACGACCGCTCACATGTGATATACAATGAAACAAGGCTCGCGGGCCAATTCCAGACACGCAAGCGCTTCATCAAGCGGGTGATAGGGCGCTATACATGCCGTACCTGACCGACTACATGGCTGATGGAATGTCGAAATTGATAGCAAAAGGGCCGGTTGTTGGATTCCTGCCTCTGCCAGCGCGGAGAATGAATGGATGGGAGACGTACGGCCGCCGTGAATCGTCGACGCGTGGTGGTTCGAACTGGGTACGGTGGGGTATAGTCTCGCTCTCGCTTGTGTTGGGTGTGTCGTTGCTGGCGAAATATCAAGACGCTGCGAGGTCATGGTAGATGTGGAACATGTGTCAGTCGGATGGTGAAGAAATGGTATGAGCACACTGAATTAGCTCCTTAGTAATGCAGATGGTGATAAGAATGGTTGCTGTAATGGAAGAGTTTTGGTGACGAGATGTGGTTCTTATGAATGTTGTCGAGGGCCGCCCCTTCGCGCCTTCCACATCAGTACACGGGCCGACCAATCCCATCTATCTTTTATTGAAGACATCAAGAGGCTTGAAGATTATGTGCGTACGCTTCTTTATATAACCAGGTTGCAAAAGATTTTGTCTCGCGAACGAAAAAAAAAAAAAAAAAAAAAAAAAAAAGAACCCCAGGCGGGGGTCGAACCCGCGATCTTGAGATTTCCATTCAGAAGAATTCATGGATAGAAGTCACACGCCTTACCACTAGGCCACTGGGGCAATAGGGTAGCCGACCATCAGAGACTAACCATTATGAGGGTCCGCAAAGCTTTAACGAGACAACCGCGCTGCATTTCGCTCCCCCAGGCTTGGCGGGTGTGCTTTAGATGGCTTTACTCCTGCAACACTTTTTCTCATGACAAAGTCCCACGCTGAGATCCTCATTCATATAGAAATAACTCCTGCAGCATCGCTCTCGAGCACAGTATCTACTAGGCCGATATCTGATTGCCATGAATGCTCGCTCCTTCCCTATTCAGGCTCTTCCCCAACGGGAACGAACCCCAAGCATTTCAGTCTCATTTAACCATTCTCAGACATTCAAGGAGTCGATCCTAAATAGGGTTTCTACTGTCCAAGACCAAGACTAGGTACAGTTACTCCGAGTTGTCTATGGCAATGCGCGGACGACAAAAGCATACACCTTGAGCGTCTCCTCCTGGATCCCTCTAGTTGAGACCACTTTCATTATATATATCTATTCTCACGGCGCTACAAATGATTCAGCTATAGCCCATATGTCAGACCTTAGGCAAGAGGTTGTGAAATGCGAATTCGCTTAATCGGAGAATTATTAGATCTATATTACCAGAGCAGTAGACACTCATACACAGGCGCTCTTCCTTACCTACTCCGTACTTACAACCCGCTGAGCCTGCCCAGTTCGCAACCACCACGCCAGACTCTCCCTACTTCTCTCCCCCACTCTCATAAGCACAAACTGGTCTATGGCTTAGCAAACGGCAAGGACCTCGGCTTCCCATGAAAATCACTCGGCAAGAACCGCCACACGTCATTCCCCAACTTCCTCGAGAGCACGCCTGAAATCACATACGGGATGAAGAACGGCACATCCGCAGGCCAGTTGCCGTTCACCCCATTCTCAAATGTAGCGTCGCGACTGCCGAAGATGAATGGATGGTGGCGGGTCTGGGATTGTTAGTATATCTCTCACACTGACTGAATCTCGCCCAAGGAAGTAGTAGGCCACTGCTGAGTGAATAAGGCGAGGGAGGTAGACTCACCCAAGAACTCTCCGCAACCAACCTCTTCTCAAACGCCAGATAATTCTTCTTGAGCACCTCCCCCGAGACATCATATTCCCTCGCAACCTGCAGCAGATTCCGAATCTCCTCATGTAAATGCTCGACAAGCACCGCCCCAAACTTGTCAATCAACCCCCGGAGCACGACCCCATCATACCTCTCACACTCGCCCCCCTTACCCTGATTCGTGCTCATCCTCTCAACATATCCCTTAAACTCCTCCATCGCCCCCTCAAAAGCCCGGTGCTGCTCGAGATTCCCTTGCATAATCCCTTCCTTGCCCAAATCCCGCTCAATTCCCAGGAACATGATCTCCTCTTCAAGGCTGTGGTGGTGATGAATGACCTCCAGCCAGATCTGGCAGAATGTGAGGAAATCTTTTATCTCTGCCGGTGATGTAACCTGTGGAGCCTGGTTGTAGATGGCGTTTAGGCCGCGGATGTAAATGTTGTGCGAAACGGCCATTTCGTTTGCTGTGAAGATTGTTTTGGGGTCGGCCTATTATGGGTATTTAGTAATGGGTAAGGAAGGGAAAGGGCGTTCAAGGAGGAATTGGGGAACTGACATTTTTCTCTGTGAATCGTGGGCTGGGGACGAGGTCGAAGGGCGTATCTGCCCACGGGGCTGTGGTTGGGGCCATGGCGTCGTGGAAAGTTGGTTCTTAGTGTAACTGTTGTAAAAGATTCTTTTAACCGTGAACGCGATGCCCAGCTGTATTTATACCTAGGTAAGAGCTTAAGATCACCTATCAAAAATCAACGTCTATCCAATCGGCGTCTCCTAAATGTCAGCTCAGGTACCTACAGCTGAACACTCCGCCGCTCCAGCGAAGTTGCGAATTGCGAAATCGACAGCGGCAAAGACCGCCACATTCTCAACTTGCCTCGTAAATATCTGCTGGCACCTATCTATAGCATTCAAGAGAGACCATTGGGCCAAGCCAGCGGTCACGCAGCGCAGCCCTGCATCGCATCATAGAGTCTTTCAGCCAATGAACTTTCGACCTGTGGGGTCCAGCCCCTGAGGCGGCCGCTAGTTTAAGATTGTGCGCTAGCTACATTCTGGCAGTTTTTGCGGCGCTAGTGGGATGCTTACTCTATATGAGCTTTAGAGAGAAAGATGGGTTGCAGGAGAAAGAGAGTTGGTCCTCAGCTGGATTGCCTTCAGTTCTGACAAAGCTGCGGCGAGGCCGACTCGGCCTGCATGTGCATCCGGCTGAGACCGAGAGGGACTCCAACCTCCAGTTATATCAATCACTCTTCGCTTTTCGAAGCCTGAGCTGCTCCCAATATAATATCGACAACAAGCTCAGGCATTGAAATCATCGGACTATGCCCAGCACCACACGTAATGGTTGAGATCTTTCCCTCCGCAAACCCCCACAAACTTCTTCTGGATATCAATCGGGATCGCTCTGTCCTGCGTACAGAATAAATATGTCGTTGGGATATCGCGGTACGACTCGTAACCGAGTTCCCCTGCCCATGGTGTTGCGGACTGCGTCTGTAACCTCGATGCCCACCCCAGGGGATCCATCTCCGGCGTGAAGTCGTTGTAGAAGGTCTCGAAGGCTGCCGTCTTGTCGTGGAAAATCAAACCGCCCAGAACCATGTGCTAGTTAGTCTCAGCTCCACGCGTCGTGTCTGGAAAGTAGAAAATTAGGTGTATAGATTGATCTCGAAACCTTAAATACAAAGTCCCTGGGGACCTTCGAGCATCATGAAGCGTTTCTTACGCCCATCCCCTTCGTGAGGAAGTATGCGGCTAGATAGACAAGCGCGATACTCCCACCAGGCTTGCCTGCGTTCTGGCGGAATTCGCAGCCGAGCTCTTCCGCGCTCTCTGTACCGGGTATTCCGCCATAGGAGTGCATCACAAGGACGACTTGATGGCCTTCATCGGCGAGTTTCGTGGTTACAGCGCGGATAGCTGTGGCATCATCATTCATTGACGAGGTAGTGTTTCCGACAGATGGAAGAGAAACTGCTGTGGTGGCATATCCTTTTGCCTCGGAGGCCCCGGACGGTCTTGTAGTAGTCCGGGGTGTGGAAAGCCCCTGGGACGAAGACGATTGTTGGTTGCAGCATTAGTGGTATATATTGGGCTTTCAGGAGAGAATATGAAGAGATTGAAGAGAGATTTCTTCTTTTATGCTCGTCTGAATGGATTCTACTCAGATTATGATATGCTGGCGCGGAACGCTCAGCGATGAGTGGCGGTGCCCATCGTACCAGAGACAGAGTATCCGTATGCGTATCAAGAATCCTGTTTGATCCTCACTGAGATTTGGATCGAGAATTGCAAAGTTCAATGGTGCTCCGGTCGGTCATCGTGATCCTTATCACCCGTAGCTCGCCGTTGACTACCTATTGTTAGCACCGAACGTGGGATCTGACCTTCAAGGACCTTGGCTTCCCGGCCATCGTGAAAATAGACCACAGAAGGGGCAGCAGATCCTCATGGACGTGACGTAGGTGGCAGGGCAAAAATCGATGCGAATTATCAATCCTTTTCGACTTTTTGAGACTTCCTGCCGCAGACGCACTGCCGATACTAGTAGAAGAATGTGGATGTTCAAGTTGGTGCGGATTCAAGCGGCAACTGTCGTGTAATGCTTAAAACAGCCAGGCTAACCACAATAGGAAGGTTTTGCGTTAGCACAGGGCTGAAATGAGATGAATACGAGATAGGAGGGAGATCTGAGAGATCAGCACCAGGTAGCAGCGAACGAATACACGAAGAACCAGTTTAGAACTGATAGCTGGTCTGAACAACCGGGATAGGTAGGTTTTGCGAAGTATCCAGGATACTTCTCAGGCCATCATGATGTGATCGACGGCCAACGTGCCTAATGGTGGGGTATGGGTTCGGACTTCGCACCAAGCCACGTTGACTGGATCGTGCCTCTGAATTAGTAATCGAATGTCTTGAGGTCGAGCTGGTGATTAGGCTTGCTGCGGCATGTCTTTGCTACACGGCATACAGGTACTGCCATATAGAGAGGAGGCTTCTTGGGCGTAACTGATGGAGTAATACAAGTTAAGTCCATATTGAACGATATAGTATATATAAGGAATGTCCTTGACAATGCACGGATTGCATAGATAATCCCATCTCATATACCTCTAACATATTCTTCCTATCGTCAACGCAAGATCCTCGCCATAGAGAATACTCAGAAGTAACCTTCTCGCCTGCTGTCGGGCACTGTAAGAAGTCATTCCACGAAACACCCGCAAAGCATCAATTCCATGTAGGATTGGCCACAGTCCGTGATCCTCACTCAGCTCATGGTACACAGCCTGGAAATCCTGAATAGCTTTTGTGACAACCCACATGAACCCCTGCAACGTTAACATGGGAGCCCCATGCTCATCAAAAGCCGAGCTGCTTTCCAGGACTGTGTCTAGTCTCGTCACAAAAAGCTGAGTGCTCAGGAGCGACTCGCTCACGCGCCACAGGATCAATGTAATCAGGAAGATAGAGAGAAAACATGCAGCCTCATCGACGAAGCGTGTGATAAGGCGCTCCTCTGGCTGAAGGTATGACCCCAAGGAACTGTGCAGCAGCGCCGGCACGATGATAATATTCTTCAGCTGCATGAGGCCCGCTACAGGCGAAGATTCGGTGGGGAATGGCGAGAACCCTCGATGTCGCATTTCTGACATTAAAAACTGCACAAATCGTTGGAGCTGCTCATGCTCTCTCTGGCCCGTGTCCTGCACCGGGCCACAGACCAGATAAGGCATCACATGTGCAAACCGCAGGGCGGGGATTGCGCACCCAAGCAGACTCAACCTCAGGCCTCCGCGAGAGCGGATTGCAGCCTCGAAGCCTTGAAGATGCGCGTTGGTAGCCACCGGGTCCAGCAAGCGGGCCTCCGTTATAGCAGCCATAATGATTCCACCAAGAATTTCGTCAGTTATCTGGCCGCCGCTCCGGCGGAGTGCTTCATTCAGAAGTTGATAAGCTCTCTGCTTACGCTCAACGACTGACGCGTGCCCATTGGTTCTGCCCGCGTTTGTGAAGAGACCGTCTGCCGCGATCAGCATCCACCACATGGTCAAACTCGAGCCCAAGGAGATCGGAAAGCTGACATCGCGAACGGAACTAAAAATCGTGTCTGATCGCGTTCCGTAAACTCGAGCCGGTACGTGTAGGAGGTCTAGCAGCTATTAGCTTGGCTACCAATGAATGTGCTTGGTAAGCTCACAAGAATGTAGTAAAGAACGGTCGCCTGGGGTGAGAGCGCAGGGCAGCCTGCACAACGGGTCAAGCGATGCTGTTATTTCACGTATGTCTGGGGCGAACCGCTGTGAAACAAGCGCTTGTTGCTGTGTCTCATCTGGCGGCGGCGTTGGTATTTGTCCTGTCGCGGGCTGTGCAGGTACTACTACCTGCTTCTTCTCCTTCTGCTTCTGCTTCTGCTTCGATGGTGCTGCGCCGATTCTCCAGGACAAAACCGCGGGTTTGGATTTGGCAGGAGGCGCCATTCTTCCATTTTACACGACCGCACAATCGAGCGACCACAAAGAACCGGTTCCCTGCAATTTAACAAGGCGATCGGCGTAGATATAGCATAGAGTGAAACTGGCCGCTAGCGTGCTGTGGTGCCGACTGTGACGAATGCTCGACTCCGATCCTGCGATCGTAAGCGGCGAGAGAGAAGCGGCGTGAGACCCAGATTTTCTCGTGCGAAGTCTGGACCCTTGCTTATCGCGGCGTGATTGAGGGGCCGACAGCACGGCCAATCGGTCATCTCCGGCCGGCCCTCCAGAAGTCAGAAGAGCCTGGGGGAAGCTCCCGGCTGGGCCGCTGGATTGGCTGGGTGAAAACCATTTGCGGGGGTCAATTGGGCAAATTTTGCGACACGGAGCTAAAAACGGCGCAACGAGTCATAACGAAGCTTCCAGCAGTCGAGCAAACCTTGGAAATTCGTCAAGTGTCAATCCTGTCAGCACACAAATCCCAAGTAGGCGGCCGCTACGATCGACCCTTGTCCCTTCTTGGGATGCGTTCGCCACTGGCGCGGCCCTCATCTCGTAGGTATAGTTGACCCTGTCATCACCTGGCCGCAGGGCGACGGTCTGAGCTGTAAATCCGCGTCCGCCTCCTCTTGCTGCCCAGCCCTATGAGTGTCTTCCCACTGGTCCTTCTTTCGCTCTTCGCATGGTGAAGGATTCTGGCTGACTATCGACGGGCGCTGTTTTCGGCGATTGGGCACCGGAGTTCCGACAGGGAGCGAAGGAGGAACTATGATCGTACGTCACATTGCAGACAGGTCGTTTTATTTAAGGTTCGTGGGACGAGGTGAGGATTCGCGGTACACCTAGGTCGGCAGAGCGAGGAAAAGGGAGCGGAAATCTTTCGAGGCAGCTTCAAGAAGAATGTTGATGCTGGGGTTTCATAGAGGGTGGAGGAAGAGAACCTGGGGGGTTAGAAGTGTTAGAATCAGGTCGGGAACGAGCAAAGGACAAGGTCAAAACATGCCATCGCAGCTTGACGAGCCGAGTCAAAACGTTGGAGTACCTGCGGCTGTGAACTTCTATTCGAAGAACGTTCGAGAGAGGTTAGAAGGCTGGAAGAATCATTTAAACAACCAGATTCCCTCCGTTTCCTCCGTCGGCACACACTGTTTATCAAGCCTTCCACCCTCTCACTGCGGGAGAGCGGCACCAGCCAGCGGAGCCTGCTCCCCAATTGAAAGGTTCGCCAAGGAACCGCTATTCCGAAGTTGCTCTAGTGTACGCCACAATATGCCCGAGTAGGACTAGCACACGGTCAGCCTCGCGCTTATTATTTGGCTCTGCTTGTGAGCAGTATCCGGGTCATCACTGTTGATCTCATCAGCCTAGGTATGTTCTGAAATCAAATCAGCGAAGGTGATGCATTGACGTAGATAGCCCTCTGGGTGCGATGCATACTATGGTATGAGATCGTCGCATTTCCGCACAGGCAAGCGACGGAACTGAAATCGAACCACACAACATCGTTATCAGGAGTACCCCTGACAAAGCCTGATGGATCGAACCAATATGTCAAGAAGAAGGACCTATGACCTGGGTATTCTTTGATATATAACAAGCATACGCGACGGCCGCTAGTGATCGAGATTGCTCGGGAACGAAGCGTTGCTTGGGCATCATGTCCTGTCGGCAATTCGATTGTCTCATCCGATAGCCTATCAAGGGGCGGCAGAGGCTTCACTAAGAGGAAGAGGATGGCAGAGCCTGGTTTGGGTTACGTCGGAACACTCGACTAGTCAGCAATGTCAGGCGCCACAAAAGGCGAGTGTTTCCGGGCATGACCGTGTTGCAGACAAGGCCCTGACCGCTCAGATGCAACCGCCACGAAGGAACCGAGTATATGCCTTTGATTACTCGGTCGAAATACTTGGAGAGCTATTAGCGGTCATCAAATTAGTGATTCACTATAAGATGGAGCGGCCACAGACTAC
Source organism: Aspergillus pseudodeflectus (assembly GCF_044049435.1). Classification (NCBI taxonomy): domain Eukaryota; kingdom Fungi; phylum Ascomycota; class Eurotiomycetes; order Eurotiales; family Aspergillaceae; genus Aspergillus; species Aspergillus pseudodeflectus. Next base: position 149,759 of record NW_027263799.1, on the reverse strand, counting down.
GGCCTGCGTCCCCTGGCCACAGTATCCCATGCTGTGTGAGCATCTCATTGTACTACCAGGATACGATTGCGAGCCCCTGTTCCAGACACGGGGGATCCCTCACTGTTGAGTTTCTGGGGCCGATTATGTGACGGTTTTGCTCTCAGTTTCCTTCTGCTTTCGCCTCGCAGTGCCAGGGAGGCACCTCCCATGGTCAGAGCAATGCTACTTATTCGGTCGTGATGCGTTTCAAACGATACTATTCAGACTGGGCTCTCATCGCCCGCTCACAAAACAACGAAAACACGAGAACCAGAGCTATCACCCTGTCTCTCAACCAACCTACATAAACAGCAGAAGCTAGTGCCACGCCTAGCTCGGAAACGCTACAGGTACAATGCGCCGCTAGCCCGCTCACACAGAACCACTGATGCTTGAGCCTTGAAGTGATCCCAAATAACTGAGCTCTGAGTATTTATCTTTGTATCGGCAATTCAAATCTCTCTATCTACATTGCCCGTCGGAATTTCTTCCGAGTCCCCCACCCGAACCCTAGATATTCCTTGCCAGCCCAGGCGACGTCCACTAATAATGGAACTCGCTGCACCAAAACATAAAATATTTGCATAATATTTTCTCCACTTTCGTTGTGTATCCTCAGGTTGGTGTATTTGGTTGTAGTCAGCTAATACTTATTGACCATTATTGCAGGATATTGGATGTGCCAAGCTTACTCTAATACTAGTTGGCGCAATATTATCATGTATTACAACTATAAAACAGCCCCGCTATTCTCCTCTTACGGTGTGGTCCCTGGTAATCAAATGACGGTGAAAACAGTGTGCCGACGTGCTGTTTCGGAGGGCTGACACCCTCATAGGTAGCAGACACAAAGGCGAGGGTTTCCGTCAGTGCAGGTAGGTTGTTCGTCTGTAAACTTATCTGGTTTTTCGGAGCAGAGTCAGAAATTGTTGAATCGATCATATAAAAGCTGGAAGCATCCCACCATGCGGGCCGGGTCCAATTCTAGCTTCGCCGAAGTCTGAAAGGAGCATTGGGCCTTTCCTGGGTGGCATAACACGAGATATATAGATCGTCCGGCCGTCAGGTACTTTTTACGGGGTACTGGGATTATGAATTCAACTTCCTCGAGAGACCTGAAAATGTTATCATCGTAAGCGCCAAGGAGCATATTTCCAAACGCTAGGATAAACGCCCGGATTATAGCTGATGCCATGATTGAACAATTCCACGTTGCTTGCCACCCGGCGCAATTGAAATGTTGTTGGGTATGAGGGAGAAGAACTTTGAAGCGCAGCGCGAATCCCATCTACAATATCCCCCCCTCACCCTCCCCCCCCCACCACTCCTCCAACGTGACGCTTCATGCACTTTGATCTTCAACCAATCAGCATCGGGCGAAGCATCAAAGCGAAAGACCAAGGATCCTCCACGCTACATTGTGTAGGGCTTCCTAAGTAGTTGTATGGCCTAACGTCGTCCAAATGTTTCTGTTCTGGTATGTCTATTTAGACAACTCCATCTGGACGCCTCAGTGATTACAAACCAGGAGCCTTCCCTACTATGTATCTCAATTAGCACAGATTCAAAAGAGATTGGATGTCATGGAAGTGCATCTTCATCGTTTTTCAATCAGTATGGCACAAGCTAAGAGTTTAAAAGACATTCGTATCCCCTTTTGTCTGTCAGTTGCGAGGATAGAGCGTGTTGGTCACTTCGAATCGTCCCCCGTTCCCCTCCCCAACCTACTTTCGGCCAGGTTGTATGTCCCATCGAGGTGTACATGTCAAGTCACTATCCGGGCACGGCGTTTGTTATAGAACGAGACTGTGATCACTTTCTGTGGATCGGCCGGGTCTTTTCGAGACGGATACGCTTGTGCGCCCCTAAAGGTTTGTCAGAAATCATGGAGGGCTTAATAGGTGACTCGAGATTAACGCACTGGATGCGGTACCACTCAAGCATTTCGTACTAGGACCGGTTATCAGCGAACAATGTCATAGAAGGTCTGCCATGGATTATACGTTCGACTCTACCCGGTCACGCATCTTCTCAAAAAAATCCACCCAAGTTGGTCCATCGGGACCATTCATCGTTCGAACATCCTCCATAATCGTTTCTCCCATAATCTTCAGCAGATTTAGGCGAGCGGAGGTGGTAAACAGTCGGACGAGAGGCATAGTGTTTTTGAGGACTTGTAGCGCGGATTTTTGGTCAAGCTGCATAGGTATGGTAAGTACTTCTGAAATAGAAAGAGAGGCAACAACACTAATCGAAACTCACATTAGATACGAGATTGCGATGGTGAAGACGGTATTGAGGTGTTGAGGAACTCCGATGAGCGAGGCGGATTGAAGCAACATTGCCAGAGTCCTCCGTGCCTTCCCCCAAACAGAAGCACCAAAGCTCGAGTATGAGCATCAGGGCGCTAAGCAACATGCATACAAAGCTCTTTCCCTGCGCGAAACCAGTGGGTTGCATGCCGTATAATTGTTTCATCATATCGAGCTGCACTACTGCCATTCTTCGCTTTGTCACTGTGGAAGAAGGGCAATCGGGATCATCAGCCAGAGGAAGTCTTTCAACGTGGTTATGGTCGCCGCTACCTTCGCGAAGACGGTTATGGATCTCTAGCACACTGGCTCTAACTTCAAAGCAAAAGTGCTGAAGAGGTCATTGACGGTAGTACATCAGTCGATCCGCTGAACTAGATTTCAACGAAACACCCCCAATGATTCCGACGCTCGCCATTGATATCAGAGTAGACACCTCCTGCCAAAAATATAGCGGTAGTGATCAAACGTAGACAAGGCCACGCCATGACAACAGAGAAGAGAGAGTGGAAGGAATGATCACGCGACAGCAACAATGACCAGCAGCATAGGCAGTTGAAGTCTTGCATAACCCTCCGACCTAGTCATGTTTCCGCCGCTTCTAGGAGACTAAGAATCCAAGGACTAGCTAAGCAAGGGTACGGTTGGAGATCGGTAGCCGTCGATTTACCTTCTACCATGGCCGCTCAAGGTACTCTCATCTCATGATGAATGCTGGTGCTCCGCCAGCAGAGTCTGATATGCTCTTCGCTCGCTCTCCGACGTGGGACCCTCCCAGTTCTTCCAGTTATGGCCTTCATATGCCGTCTCGGGATCAGCGTATTGTTGTCGTGTTATCTTCACGGCGTGTCATCGATCAACTGTCAGTAAAACGAGGTCAGTCTTTTTTGCTTTTGTCCGAGGGATGTGAGGGATTAAGGAAACATACCATACGCTCATGTCACAAACCGATACTTCGATTGCAGATACATTGAAATATCCCTGCTTGGGCCGAAACCGAAGATGATGTACTGACGCAGGGCTCACTCTTCTCCGAAGGGCAAGTCTCTCGATGGCACGTCGAACTCTCCCTTCCGCCGAACAGAAAACGTGCCTTCGTGAAGCCGGCGGTCGGCGTGCTACTGAGGGAGATCAGTAGCTTGTGTTGCCTGTGTGCGAGGACGGCGAGGTAGATAACTGTAGCAATGGAGGACAATAGAAACAAGGGAATAAGAATGGAGACGAGACAGAGAAACCACGAGTGCCAACCCCGAGTGCCAGGTGTGGAAATCCATGGTATAGACCGGTAGAGGAATCGGAATGTGGAAGCCGGATGAATGAGGGAAGTTGGAAGTGAGAAGTCAAGGAGATTGGATAGTCAAGAGATCTCGAGTAGATAGGGAAGAGCAGGTGTCATCAAGACTCCAAGTCTTGGTATCTATGCCCAGATGGGCACTGCAAGTTGACCTCTCATCAGTAACACAGGGTCAGGCCCAAGGATGCCTGGGCACAGCCTGCAGATGCAGCGCTCCCATCAAGGCAAAGTGATGCCCAAAAATGTATGTCTGATGCTCTTGTGAATTGGTACTCTGCATGCATGGTCTTGAATGAGTCTGGATCAGCAACAGAAAAATCAGCATGTCGTTATCAAGAGTGTTGTGCTTCAGAACAAGGTCAAAAAGCCAAAGAATGCGTCCACTGTATAATAGCCTTAATTCAAGAACAATGACCTCACTCCCCACTCTATTGCACTTTGCCTCCTATTTATAGAACCATTAACCTATCTAATTAAGAATGAAATAATATAATTTTACTTCTAATTATGTATACAATACCTATCTGAGGACGATCTATAATCGGGAAGGGGCGTTTGTCGCCCGAACGGATGGCACCAGCAGAGGAAGCGACAATCGGCGTTTGGAGGAAGACTAAGGATCACTCTGTGTTACAGCTACCTGAGTAACATTGAATCTGGAGAGAGAGGCTCTCTTTGCAGATGTGGATTCACTTCCCCTTCTGCAAACGGCTTGAAAGTAGATGATGTAATGCGATGCCAGGTCTGATCCAACACACTTGGTTGCCCGTGTTATGCAGCTGCTAGGCAGACAATCTAAACTCAGGACACGCGCACCTAAATCATCTCATATTTGCCGACATCTCGTCCTCAAACTATGCGAATCTGAATGGTCGGTATTCAAGGTCAGAATCTCTAAAAAGGCACGACTTGATGGCCAAGCTTGGAGGCTGCTTGATCTTACTTGGAGCCGGGTTGCAGTGAGTAGTGCATGTTTCGAGTATATCAAAGCTTTTCGCAGTCAAGCGCTCGCCGAAGCTGTGAACATCAAACGAACATTTTGATGCAAGAGAAGGGATGGGGCTGTTTGCGCCACTTTACTCACTGGCCAGGCCTAAGAGTCCATGACAAAGGGGAGACGGAGAGAGAGATTGCGCAGCAAACGAAGGTCCTGCATTCAGTCCCAAGCCAATTATGGGTTACTGATGAGGAGCGTAGAGACACTATTGTCTCTTGCCAGAGCGATCATCGACTTTGATCTCCAGGGAAAGGTAAGCCATCACCTCAGCTAGCTTTCTTTGCCATGGTCTGAGAGATGTTCGATTGACGACGAGGCCACGCCAGCCCAGGCCACGCCAGCCCATAGAACTTTGACTCGATATTTGGAATGGACAGCCGCCTATCCAAAAGAAATCAAAACAAACGCAGACCCTCGGTCTTTCCACTCTGCAAGCTCCCTCCGAGCTCGAAATTCGAGCGGTCTCGGCCAGCGCGCTGTCTCAAAAATTGGTGCGGCACCCTGTCGCACAGGAGGGGATTAAGACTACTTCTACCCTTGCTACTAATGCGTACTCGTTCGAGTACCCATCGCCCTTTTGTTCTCTCCACGCCTGCACTAATCAGCCTAGTATTCCGTGTCGCTGAGTCTTTGACCAGGAATGGATTCAGATGTCACTCCCATCACATCAGAAGAGTACCTAAGTCCAGCCTTGAGACCAAGCGCAAAATCCCGGAGAGAGATGTAGCATGGCGTTTGCCTCATCGCCGCCGTCCGATGACGTGGGATCAGCCAGTGCTCTCTTTCCATCCGTTCAGTGCGGGCGTACGCATGCAGGCCTCCAAGCTACTAACGGAGTACATGCTTCCTTGTCCTGCGAGTGTGCTATTCATGGCGTGGTCCAGAAGAAATCGCGAGAATGCGTAGGCATCGTTTTCGGCGAGGCTAGATTGGCTGGATGCTGAATGTACGTATTCTGCGTTCCTGACAAGCCTTCACCGATGGCAATTGTCTTCCCGTGCCGGTGCCTGCGGCATTGCTGGTGTTATGTGCAAAGGTGGCGTTGAGAAAATATCTACCAAGTCAGCGAATCTGAAAAATACGGAGCTAGAGTACAACTATGACACTGGATTTGCCCTCACCTACGAGACAAGATATCAGGGGCTAGCTAGCTTCACGGAAAAGTCATGCTCCTGTTGATAGATCGAAAAAGATTGGGTTGGATTAAGATGAATATCTAGCATACAGGCTAGAGCCAAGGAATGTTGAGAAAGGATATCGAGATCCTTGGTTGCAATGGAAAGGTACGAAATAATCGGGAGCTCTACAAAGTATGGTTGATATCTCATCAAATGATAAAGCTCGCTAAGTGAACTGGGTCTCCGGCTAAGAATCCTATAGGGTGAGTACTATATGTCAAACTGGTGCCAAGAGGCTACTGAACCAGGGGTGCGCATGTGATCTGTGTACTTGCTCGGTTCCTTACTCCGAGAGCTTAGCCAGGAGGCCTTGAGCTCAAAGAAGGCACCATTACTAAAATTCTGAAGGTTGGAGAAAGTCTTTCATTCCCTGTTCAGTCAGGGGGCAAGGAAGGACCACGCCTACCAGCCAAGGACCAGAATGTCCTGGTAAATATATCGTACAGTAAGAAACAACGAATTAGGACATAACCACCCGAATAATATAAAAAGAAAACAAACCGCTAAGTAGGATGTACAGCCACGCCACCAGGTATTTGGTCGGTGAGAGATCGAGAGAGAAATTGAGGGAGAGAGAGAGAACAGACGAAATGACAAACATATTTTGCTTGCGACTCGCACATTCATGCAACAAGGGAGTCAAATCATCAAAGGCGTCTGTGTTCGTTGTAGCAGCCGGGGTGGGACAAGTAGGTAAGGTATTAAGCATTAGAAATTTTTGATGACGGATTTTCGCTTCCCGCGCAGCATAAAGTCGACGAAACTCTTCGTCGATGACTCCGACGACTCCGTCTTCAAAGGCTTCAACTGCTTCAGGCTCTTCTTGCGCTTGGTCTTGGACTTCGGCTCTTGCACTTCAGCCAGCTGCTCCATGGGTCCGTTGTCAAGCTCGGCTCGCAAGCTGCTGGAAGAGTAGCCGCTGAGCATTCCGGATCCCTTAATGATCGAACCGCGGTAAGGCATGGAAGGTCGCTTTCCTGTCGTTGTTGACATGCTGGACACACTGTAAATAGAACCAGACCGACTGCGGTTGTACACGGGAGAGCAGTAGGGGCTGGGGCTGCCGGTGCGAGAGGTTGGCTGGCTTGAAGGAAGGGAGTACTCCGAGCTAGCGGCAGAGTGCGAGCAGGAGGTTGAGCGGTTGCGCGAGTCGTCTCGGGCATATCCGTAGGACTGAGCCTGGCCTTGTGGAAATAGTGAAAACGTGGCCAAGCTCTGGGCGGATGGTGGACGAGGGGTGGGAGGTTCCTTTTGCAGTCGACGATGCCTTTCAGCTACAGGAGTCTGGGGACGAGAGAAAGACATGGACCGTGCGCGGAAGGACATTGAGTGGGGTGCTTCGGCAGCTGATGCGCTCATGGGCTCGCAGATGTCAAGCCGGCGTGGTCCAAATTGTTGCATTGTGTCGAGGGCACTGAGACTTCCTTGCACTTTGCCGCGCGATGGTCGGGTGTGGAGTCTTGAGCGGCCTCGATCCAGATTTGTTTCGCTCAGAAGTGGTTGAGACTTTGTAGCGTCGTCATTAGAGTATATTGAGCCGTCAGATGAGTCCCGAGATGCCGAGTGAGCATTCAGAGAAGACTCAGAGAGCAAAGGCTGTGATCTTGTGGCTTCGTGATTAGAGTAGACTGAGCTATCAAGTGACACTGGCGAGGCAGACCCTTCCCGTGGGGAGGACTGCTCTGAAGTGGGAGAGATTAGGATTAGATTAGGTTTGGCGTGTTCAACGTACGTGACCTTTTCGGCCACAAAGACATCGCTTTCGTCGTCAGAGTAGAGTGAGATGGAGGAAGAAGATCTAAAGGAGTTTCTTGGCGATGTGAGTGGTTCGGACGGTACATAGACCGCGGGCTGCAAATAGATGGGCGACTGGAGGGGTGTCGTCGAGTTTGGAGAGGGGAGTTCAATTATCATGTCGTCGTCATGGTCAAAGATGGTGCAGGCGTCTGTCGCAAAGGTCGCAGTGCTGCTCCGCTTGACGGTGTCCATAGATACAGGTCGTGATCGTTTTCCAGTGGAAGGGAAAGGCGAAAGCAGGCGATGATAGGCCGGTCTGTCCACGGGATCCAGCATGGCAGAATGCGACGACTCTATACTCATGATCGAGCCGAGGGTCCCAGACCTCTTGTGGGAGTCGACAGGAGAGAAGGCGTGCCCGGTCTCAGACTCGGAAATTTCCTCCTCGTCCGACTCGTAATGCCGTGGCAGCGCGGGCTCGGTGATGTAGCTAACGTCGAGAGGCAAACCTGTGCCGTACATCGTAGAGAAGGGTGGTGAGAAGAGGAGGGTGTCAATTGGGCGTGGCGGTCATCCACGACAGGACCGGGGTGACAGGAGGCATAAAAGGCGCGGGAGGAAGGGGAGAATATGAAGACGAAGAATCCGCACGCCAGGGGATAGAGGAACGATGCCGCAAGAGGAAAGAAGCCGCAGAATATATTAAGCAGCCTTGGGTGTCCCACTCCGGTTGGCATGTTCACTCCTCCACACGTGCGGCGCGTCCAGACCGGCAGAGACGGACGTAAGCTGAGCGCCTTGCTCTGGCCCATGCAGCGCCAGGAGGGCCACTGTGGACCGCGACTGCCTCAGGATGGCGAACCCTTGCATCGGACCTGAAAATCCCTTCAACTTGTTCTGACGTATCAGTGGGTGAGCTGTCCAGTGCATCAGCCATCAGCCAGTCAGTGGGGTCCATGTGTCGATGGTCCTGAGAGTTGATGATGTTGCTTCAACAAACTCACCCAAACGGTGTCTGATGCCAACACTCAGAGAAACCGGAAAAAAAAAGAAAAAAACATCAAAACCTCATCAAAGAAAGAAAACGCCAAGCCGCGGTCGCTTCCCCATTTTTACCTCAAACACGCCAGGGCCACTGCGCTACGTTCCAGCTTTACTCATTGCTCTTTATTTTAAACCGCCTAACGCCCGCCGCTTGACCTGCTCGGCGAATGGGAGAATTTCCCCTCCATCGTCTCCCGATAGACTCGGATAGACGCTGCCTCCCTGCTCCGTGCAGATTCTATCCTCCTTACAGTCAGCCATGACTCGCCGATCGCGGTCCGGAATGATCGTTTCACATAGCGAATCTGAGTTCGTCTCGTCACTACTGCTGCCGGATTCCGTCCTTCATACGAAGGAGTCGATCCTGCCTTCCTCCCGCCGCAGGAGTTGAGCCGCCCTCCAAGGCGAAATTGCAACGACGCGATACGAGCTCAAATTCTGGCATCATTTGCACAAGCCAAGTTGAAAGGCAAACACCAAAATTTGGTCGCCAACGAACCCACAAAAGAAAACAAGAAAAAAAAAAAAAGAGGGGCAGGGCCGTCGTTCTGCACTCGGCTGCAGGAACGCCCCAGCGGTTGCAGTGTGAAACAGCCCCGATTCCCTGCCCGCGGACACCTGATTCGGCCACGAATTAGCCTTTGTTGCGTGGCTGGGCTTGTTGCCCTTATCCAAGCTGCTTAATGCATTGCCTATGCACCAGAAACCGGCTGCAATGCGCCTCCTCCTGCAGAGCTCCTCGCTATGCCCATACACACACCGACACGCAGGGTTATATCCCCTTTGCTTGCTGTTTCTTTGGCGCTTCGCTTTTGCTCCCCTTGCGTCCACTATGGTAAATTCTATTGGTCTAGTGTCCCAGCCTCTCCTGAGTTGTGGTGATGAAAACCCCAGATCATGCGAGCAGCATGGAGCAGTCCGTGCTCTCCCAGCCCCGCGACTACAGCATGGCTTTGCAGCGTGGTGTTTCAGATGATGAACGCTCTTCTTCTTGGTGAAGAACATTTGGAGTATGAAAGCAGCCGTGCCCCTTCCTTTCCAACTGTCCCAGCCCAAAACCATGAGACGAAGCAGTCTTCGCTGCCAGTCCAAGTCCAAACCCCGGCTCACGACCCAGATTCGATAACCCCTCATCAAAATTAACCTTCCAAATTGTGATATCGAGTCGACCAATCCGGGAGTCTATTCTCAGCACTACAATCAAGGTTGATCTGAATCCCACCATCAATGCAGCGGTCAGCAAACCTTCCCTTGAACGCGAGTCCCCAAGCGCCGTGGCGCACCATAATGGTGTGTGACAGGTCCAGAACCACGAAGCTCGAACAACCCTGACATTCCGTGAAGAATGACGGATGCTCTCCGGCTTGCTGGCCTACTGCCTTACTGAGTGCTGACACTCTCCATTCGGGAGCCCCTCCTCCCAAAATAAGTTATCAGCTCTGACGGACGACCAGCTATTGGCGACATGACAATGCCCAGAGCGGAGCTGTTGCCGATTGAGGATATTTTATAGTAGGCTGCATGACAGGGATTCAACCGGCTTCGCTTGGATTATGGAGACCCCAGGTCACTGGTGACGTTCTTATCGCCGTTGCCGAACTTCGTTCGTTCGTCTCCTTTCGCCATTAGTGTGAAACGCCCATCTCATACTTCTCAAACACCAGCCTTGCTTGACCTTCCGCTGCAAGAACTGCACTCGGAGCCGACGCGAAGCTGGGTGTCACCTCGTACAGCATAATCTGTAGCCCTACGTTTGTGTTGCGCCGGCGGAAATCTCGCTCCTCATCACCCAGCTGACCTCGGTTTTCCCCTCCCTTTGAAACGAACATCAACTCATCCCCGCATAATCATCTCCCGAATACCACCCACGCAAAACACTATTGACGCAGGAGAAATCATTTTCTGCTTGGGCAAGCTGCAGATATTAAACTTTGAAACAATGATCACCAACTGGGCCGCCAGTGGGGGGTCAATTGAACCTTCCCCTTCGACGACAATACGAAGCATCCATTCTGGCTTCCAATAAGAACCTGATTCTCAGCACTCGGATCCTCCGGAGTCCGGACATTTACCGGAATGGTCATACATATCCGACATATCGTAACATATCATGTCATCGAATGTCATGTCATATCTAACCGGCCCCGCAAGTCACGCTAGCGGAAGGACTTAAGGAACTTTCTTCGAACCTGCCAGCCTAGATAGGGTCACGGGTTACTACTCCATATACTAAGCTTCTCCCTTGTTTCGAAGTTTCCGTTCCTGATTTCCGACTCCTGAAGTGGTCCTCTCCGATTTCTCCTGTTCCTGGCTCGGTTTCAGTTTGTCTTCCCATCACTGATTGATACTCCTCCGTCAGCAGTATTCCCTTGGCCCCAGCTACAACTTCCTGGATTATGCTGGTCGATTCGACCCTGGAGTGGTTCGCCCCTCTCCTCGCTCGGGCATACGGATAGGTTCGTCAGAGCAGGCGACGGAGTTTCGTTGACCTGGGGCCTGATTATCCACTTTCGAGAATTCTATGCCGGGCGAGCGAGGGCAAGGTCGTTTCATACTTATTGCTAGGTATAAATTTCTCCGGACCGTAGGACCTGACTTGACCGGCAGAGCAGGTCCAATTCATCAAAATCCCACTTTCCCTTCCGATCTCAGGTGCGGACTTTGTGGTATTGAGAAGGACTCTGAGGTTCGCCACAAAGGTTCTTCGTTCGAAAGTACCTGCATCAGTTCCTATGACGGCCAGCACGGTCCTTTCGATCTGGGAGTTATCGATTGTGCAACTAGATACCTCGTCCTTTGGTGGTCATGGTAAATTGTCGGCGTCGCCACAGGTTGAGCTTCATTATCGTTCCTCTGCGTTGCCAGTGTCCAAGCAGACTGACTACAGACTCACTAAACAATCACTCGAGATACGCATAACGTAGGAGTGATGGAGCACTGCTCTATCTGCGAGAAGACCTGGTATATAATCGCCCAAGGCGTATACATATCAAATGCAATAGCCAACGGCAGTTCTTCCTCCGAGCCAAGAGGGCTTCAGCCGACATCGTCTATCGATATTGGAACTCCTCTTCGCCATTCTGATCTGCCACATTGCACTTATCGTATATCATATCTTCCACTGCACTGCATGGAACAGGTGTAGAGTACAGCATTGCATACTTGTGAAGGGAGGGTTGAATTCGGAGTTTATCACTCGGACCACATCATATTCTTGTATATCTACCCTCGAATTGGACGGTGGAGCTTCATCCCAGCTGTCTATATCAAGCCGCCCCTCAGAATCCTACCTAGGACCACTGCCATTGTCGGTAGTTGTGTGCTACTAACTTACCTGGTATGTACATAGGCCGCCACCCTCATGGATCACATGTGACAAGGAAGACACTCGCTGGATAGTCATCGTGTCCGTGTGGCGAGCAAAAGACATAATAGGCACCTGCAAGTTCTCGTGGAACTACGATTATTCTGGGGTCAGACCCAGGATGAAACGGTGGTAACTTTCATTCACTATATACAGCAAGCAGGGCATGCCATGATGATTACATTTATGTTGTCTGATCTATAAATAATAACAAGGTCAAAAAGAACAGGGAAAATGAAAAGATCTGCAGCCAGCAGAAGAAGCGAAAAGAACCCCAAGAATAAACAACAGTAGAATACAGCGGGAAATAGCTCAAGGGAAAAAAGTCCAAGATTACCCATTTCCCGACAGAAAAGATCTTAACCTTCTTCATACATAACATCTGGACCCAGCTTCGAAACCTACCGAGGCTCAAAGCTGCGCTGCGACATGCATCATCTGGTCGTCGAGCAATGGCGACCAGTGTCATCAAGGTCATACATTAAAAAGGATAATTGGGCACCGTAATACAATCGCAGAAGAAACTTACCGTTTATCGCCTTTGGTTCGTGGATGCGACATGGTGTGCGCGTCAAAATCAATGGTTATGTCCGTTCGAGATTGATTTCCCGAGCATTGGCGGCCGACCAGCGCAGACGAATAAAACTGCTCAACGCAATGAATATGCTCTATGATTGTCTAACCTAACGGCGAATTTAGGCTTTGCGGGAGCGAGTGACGGGGCCGTTGGAGCGTCCGGTTGAGACAGCGGCACCGTTCGACTTGGCACTGCCTTTGGCATTGGGAGAAGCGGGAACCACCTCTTGGCGGGCCATGTCGATGAGAGCTTGCTTTCCGGTGTTGCGGCGGGGACGGCCGGACTTGGCAGCCTTTTTGTAGGTGACAATGTAGAAGGAGATGAAGAGGACGAGGTAGGAGGTAAGGATGGCCATTCCAGCGAAAGCGGCGAATTCCTCACCAGCGCAGCGGCCCATGTTGGGAGCCCAGGGGAAGTAGGTCGAGGAGAAGTAGGTATAGGAGGCGAAGTAAACGAAGCCTAATGGTCATATGTTAGCCGCAAATCTCAACGAAACTGCGCGGTTTAAGTTACTCACCAAGATCAATGACGAACTGGATGATCTGAAGACGAGTGATCCATTCCTTCCACCAGACGCGGATACCACGAGCACTCTGGAAGTAGTACCAGTACATGACAACGTGAACGAGGAGGTTGATGGTAATAGGCACCCATGAGACGGCAGTCAAACCAATCAGCTGAGTATAGCACAGGAGAGCGGTGGCACCGTGGTGGTAGGTGTGGAGGAAGGTCAGAGGCTTCTTCTTGAGGAACAGGAAAACGGTGTCGAGGAATTCGAGGTACTTGTTCAGGTAGTTGAGCTGTTGCCAGTGTTAGTTTTCGCGTTGTCGCTCCATATCGCAGAAATGGTGCACTCACATAGTACAGGACAATCAGGGGCTGAGTCCAGCCACCATCGTGGTCGCAAATAGCGTAGAAGACACCGTGGTTCCAGAGAGTAGGCAGAAGCTGCTCGACGAAAAGAGCGAGAAGAATAGCGCTGACGGCGGTCAAGATAAAGTTGTGGATCATGAACAGGGCGTTGAGCTTGAATGCTGGGCGATTCTTCATCACCTCTCGACCACCGAAGATGATCACGTAGTAGGCGACAAGCATGATGGAAGTCTCGCGCAAAGTGGACATGGGCGTCACACCCTCAACGAAGCGGAATTCGCTGGCGGGATAGCCCATGACGACCTCGTAGGCCTTGTCGAAGATGGGCCATAATTCGATGCCAAATGGCCGCTCGATGGTCGGCTTGGGGATTTTCTGTAGGAGGTCCATGGCTGCGATTATATCGAGGATCTAGAGCGTGTATGGCTGCACAGGCGCACAAGGAGAGAGAATTGCGCCGGGGAAAGGAGCTGACCAGGCGAAGAATGCAGGAAAGGGCTTTTCGATTTTTTCCGTTGCTGACCAGGCGAAATCGCGATTAAAGGGGAACAAATTAAAAGCGATGAAGAAGGGCAAAAGGACAGAAGGGCAGAAGGGATTGAAGGAAGCAAAAAAGGGAAAGAAGGGCCCCAGTGGCAGAGGACTCTTTCCAGCAAGAAGCGAAGTGGTTGAGGGAAAGAAAAAAGAAGGTTGAGGAGCCAGGAGAAACTGAACCTGTCGATCAGCGTGTCTTTTTTGGTTGCTCTGCCTCCGGCGCGTCCGCAGAGCAGCCGTATCGGGTTTAGCGTCGCCGGGAAAGGGGCCGGAAATCATGTGCGCCCGTGACTCGGCTTCATTATTTTGGAGAACACCTCGATGCATCCATTGGCTCACTGTAAAATGAATCTGAGCGGAGTTCAAGTCATGCTGGCAACAACACACACGGAGTAATTGACATGTTTAGAAAAGTAGTATCCTCGACATGGGGAAGGGGGCACGCGCTCTGGAGTCGTCAATTGAGGTATCAACCTTCACATGTGAGAATAACCTTGTTGGCTGCTCCTCTGCCTGTTTAAGATTGGCATCGTTTATGTTATCCCAAAATTGGCCAATCGGATGTCGAACTTAATCTCCATGATGGATATCCCAGTTTGTGGGAGAAGCCCAACCTTGCTTCAATCCTACTCTAATCAATGATTAGAATGGCTTTGTTGATGCTGTGTTGCCGAGGCTGCTGGTTTTAACCAGACCTTACACTTCAGACTACGGAGGTACATGTATACCAGATAGACTGAGTGTAAGGTTGTACATGAGGGAAGGCTGCAGGACTGCAGCATACGGCCATCAATATATATATTGGATCACGCCTTGGGACTTGTCAAATTGTTATCTAGGTGAGGCTGTACTCGTTGCACAAAAGGTGCCCAACCCACAGACTGTTCCCAAGTATGCTCTGAGAAGAGGGCATGTGTGTAACCCATCGACTCGAAGTCAAGGCGACCAGCAATTATTAACTCTGACCAGAGGGCTCTGATCCGGCTTTCAACCAATCAGAATAGATGTCCAACCTGACTATGACCGCTGCCAATCACAGACTCCAGATAGAAATCATCCGTGATGCCTCAGGCAATAATTGTCGGGCTCGAACGGAAAGCCGCGAATTACTCAGGCATCGACAGGCTCCCAGCTACTGGATTGCCTGAGGCAGCACGACCTCACACCACCCGCCCGCAAAAAACCTAGCGCCGCCGGCTCAACCTTCAACTCGAACTTCGTCAACATCTCGCCCCGACTTCCCACCCTCGTCAATTCGCTGCCTCCACCTCACCCATCCACTTCCTCTTCGCCATGGCTCCCATCTCCGTCTTCCGTCTTGCGACGCGCGCCGTCCGCCCTTCCGGCCTCTTCAGAGCTACCCAATTGCCCCGGGCTCGGGTGCAGGCTCCCGCTGCGTGGTCCCTCGGTCGCCCGGCCTTCAGCACCTCAATGAAGCTCCGCTCCGGCCAGCACGACGACGAGACATACGAGGAGTTCTCTGCTAGGTATGCCATATCTATCCGGGAGCCATTGAGTCCACCTGGCACCGGCCAGACGACGTGATCGTCGATCGCAGGGGCGGGAATGGGGGCTGCTACAACACCCTGGCTCTCTGCACCCCCCATTCGGGTCCTCCGAAATCGTTGCCAATCCCCGCTGACGTTCGCCCAAATGATAGATTCGAGAAGGAATTCGATGGTGTGCAGGATGTTTTCGAGCTCCAGGTGAGTCAATACCCTCCGGACAAACAACACAGATCGTGTCGTCATCGTATGAGGCATCGGGTATCAGCAGTGCTAATCCTCGTCGCTATCATCCAGCGTAACCTCAACAACTGCTTCGCTTACGATCTTGTCCCCTCCGTTGAGGTCCTCTCTGCTGCTCTGCGGGCCGCCCGCCGCGTCAACGACTTCCCCACCGCTGTCCGAATCTTCGAGGGTGCGCATCCATCCCGTTTCCCTTCCCTCCACCCCTCTGTCGAAAAGCACTATACTTACACTAGATGAAACAGGCATCAAGGCCAAGGTCGAGAACCAGGATCAGTACAAGCAATACCTCGAAGCCCTCGAGGGTCTCCGCCAGGAGCTGGGCGTCGCCCTGCGGGAGGAACTCTACCCCGAGCAGGAATAGACGAAATACATGGGAGAGATGCGCCTTAAAGAAACCCTGCATAAATTCCATTGTAACATCATTCCCGCGATCCGATCCTCCGGTCGACGAGATGTGAAAGCTGTATACATACCGTACTCATGCTCTAGAATGCAGTTTGGAAGAGTTGTTGTCGTTGCCGCTACCACTACTGTTGCTGTTGTCTTGTTTATCCATTATTGAGAGCGGGTGGACGTTGAGGAGATTTTTCTATACCAGCTACGACGAAGTTACTTTGACCCTGATCTGACCTCGCTTTCTACTTCCCTTTGAGCAGCTGTTGTACTTCTAAAGATCTCTTATAAAGACATATTGTTCTATCAATTTGTTCTCCTATCCTGCGTACTTGATACGGATGTGGGCGAAAGATGCACAGCTTGGATTTTGCTCCAGGCGAGAAGCAGCAGCAGAGAAGAATTGGGGCATTAGAAGGACAAACCAATATACACACAGAAGTAAAGCAAGCCGGTACGCAACCTTTATCCTTTGTATAACCCATTAACCAGTACAATGAAGAATTGGGTGAAGAAGAT
This sequence comes from Aspergillus pseudodeflectus, assembly GCF_044049435.1. NCBI lineage: Eukaryota > Fungi > Ascomycota > Eurotiomycetes > Eurotiales > Aspergillaceae > Aspergillus > Aspergillus pseudodeflectus. The sequence goes on along the minus strand of NW_027263799.1, from coordinate 133,165 downwards.
ATGTGGAGTCAACAGCAAAAAAGGTGAAGAAGTATTCAAAGAAGATGGTGAGATATAGACCTCGGGAATACAAGAAACATTTGTGTAGGGTTAAGTTAAATGAAGTAGGTTAGTAGAAGTCAAGACAAGACAAGTCAAAAAACGCCACCGAATTGTTATAGGAATTTTCAAGTAATGCAAGGTCGTGAGTCCTAAGGATGCAGTATGTATGAACGCGAGTGACTATCATCGTGGCAGTCCAATCGTGCAAAGGAGGGGTAGTGATACTTTGAGCCTCCACTGCTTCAGGGGATAATGCGAGGTATTTAAGGGAAGAGATTAATGGGTTCCGACGTGCTTGAAGTAGCTTGGTCGGCAGTCCTCTTTCGCGAGGAAGGGCTCGCCGTCGTAGAACTTTCCAGGCGTGCAGGCGGAGCATTTGGGCGAGTTGGGGCAGTTGAAGTAGGGGATGTGACGGTATCCAATGTCGCGGAACCTAATTTCTGTCAGTATGTGTGTATAAATGTCATAGTGGTCGATGACGTACCAATGAACCTTGCTGGCATCCTCTAATAATCCTAACCCAATCGAATGCACCGGCGCATCGCCCCATCTCTCGTAGAAGAAGCCGCCAGCCTTGTCCAGATAATCAAAGTAGGCAGAGTATTTGTCGCCGCGGAAGAAGTCCATATCACCGATTTCGAAGTTGGACCAGAAATGGCAGGTCGAGTACCCGTTGGCCTCGCGGGTATGGTCAGGCCGGAGTTGATCATCGGTCAACCAGGCCATCATGTTGTTCTCAGAGAGGTAGGAGGGGTTCGCGGCGAGGAATTCCTGCGTCGTGGGCCACAGGCTCGGGATACTCTCGGGAGCGTCGAAGAGGTTGATCGTGAAGCCGTAGGTTTGGTTGCGGTCCTCCATGAAGCGGAACACATCGTAATCGACATCGCAAAAGAACTGAACCTTGGGTTCCACGCGCCAGTAGTAGCGGTATGTCTCCAATGCAGGGTGCTTGTAGAACATTCCACTATTCCAGCGGCACATTTGGTGATATGAGATCTTGTCGGCGTACTGTAGCCCCTTCTCTTTTAGTTCTTCCGCGGCGTCTTTGAAAAGATCCATGTCAATCCATTTTGGCACCGCCCAATGATCCGCCGGTATCAGTTCTGTAGACGCGTCAGTCGAGTCCGCAAGCAAACGGATCATGGTATATTACCAAATTGAACTCTGGCTTTGATCTCCGCCCTAGTCCGCTTCTTAAACTCTTCGGTGAATGGCTTGTCATTGAGGAAGATCCAGGGGTAATTGAACTTGTGGTTCCATGTCCTCTCTAGATCGCGAATAGTCGGAATCAGGTCGTCCAATTCTTCGTTTCGTACGAGGGAGATGATAGCCGCGTTGGTCCGGGCGGAGTCGGTGCTGTCAGGAGCATAGTCGTGTTCGTCGGCGCGCCACAAATAGCCTTCGGGTTCACCGGTAACTGGAGCGCGAGGACGGCAGTGTTAGCATAATGAAAGCTGTTATATTCACGATAGCCGGAACGAGAGCGAAAGGAGGACATACTCTCTTTAAGAGGATCGGCCTGCATGCCATTGTACGGGCCTGACCCCGTGCCGACATACGAAGGTCCTCTGTTCATCTGGAACACCAGGAAGATGACAAGAACGACACATGCTGCCGAGAGCATGCGAATAGGTCTAGCGACAGCCATATTGACGGCCTCGGGAGAAACGACAGCGGCGCTGAGAATCGTCGAGGAGGGAGAAAGTCGCCAGAGTCTCGAATTGTCCTTTTGAGACTCGACGCCGCCTTGGCCCGATCGGGACTAGTGTGGCAATAGCCTTAACAAATCGGGCAACACGTCAACTGCCCCGGGGCCACTCTCCGGCTCCCTCTCTCTGTCATCAACTTTATTTCTGCCTTTTTACGCGCGATGGGGCGCTGTAAGCCTCTTCCTGTTGCACCTTTGATGCTGTCTTTGCTCAAGTTGCACAATGGCTGATACCGATGGTCTGAGCCTCACGGAGCGTTTGATCGCTACCGTCGCGAATGTGGGCAAGGTACGCGCGTCTTTCATAGTATGAAATTCCCGCTAACGAATCTCTACAGGACAATCCTCGTTATCGGGTCCTGAAACGGCGCGTGGACGACACGCTGAAGTCTTCATTGTATGGACGTACCGACCAGTTTGCTGTAGCGAAACAACTAGACGGGCTTCAAGAAAAGTTCAGAGTCCTTAGCCGAGACGACTTGGCGGACGCTCTTCAATTACGACTAACTGAGTTAGATGGGCATCGCGGCGCACTGTTTCCTGAAGTCCTCTCCCTTCTACTACAGCTTGCGGATCGACCGGCCCAGCTTTCAAGGGTCGAACGGATCGCAAAGGCCGATGCCGAGACAGTCGACCAGCAGCTCTCTTGGACGGATTTGGATGCGTCAGGGACTGCATATTGCGACGAGGATATATGGGAAAGCGTCGACTATGGTGCTGGTTCGTCTGAAGATGATGATGTATCATCGATATCCAGCGATTCTCAGATTGGCCGAAGTGTCACTCGAACATCGATAGCCCCAGACGACGACTACGTGATTCCGGACGATGTCTTCTCCTCAGGGGAGGATGAAGATCTGGTAAAATCCATCCAAAGCGCTCAGTTCTGGAGAGAGGATAATGTTCAGGACGTGACTGAGGACGAGAGGGGGTCTTCTCGTGTTCTCACTGAACTTCAGCTTGCAAGAGAGACGATATTCATGCTACAAGGCCTACCAACCTCACTATTCTGGCGGCTGGACGGGCAAGTCGAGTTGGACCGCAGATACACGCTCGCACATTTGTCGCCTGCTGCCCTCTCTTCTTTACTGCGCTCCATAAGCTTGTGCGGGACCAAGGTCGACATACTGAGGCGCTTCACAAAATCACCACAGACGAATACTTACATGCAGACATTTCGTCGCAGCGTCGAGAACCACTTATCTGAGTTCGACAAATTTCTCTCAGATCTGCAGTCTCGATATCTCGATCAACGCTCTAACTTCGCTGTTAGCCTTTTACAATTGTCTGACGATGTCCATCGCGAGTCGACACTGCTCGTGCTCCTAGCGGATCTTATCTCTAACCTCGAAAGCGGGACCACAGACAGCGCTGTTCGGTGCCTTGATCTGCTGTATGGCTTGGTGTGCAACACTCAAGCGGCAGGGGATGATGAGAATTATGCCGTCCTTGTTCGCATTTTCTTCCGCTGCTTCGAAACATACGCTCGGCCAATTCGTCGTTGGATGAATACAGGTCAATTGGAATCATCTGCGCATGTATTCTTTGTCAGGGAGAATTGCGACAAGCCTGACTTGCGGACTTTATGGCATGATTGGTACACGCTCGAGAAACAATCTGAGTCTGCGAACACACCAAGGTTTATACGGCCCTTCGCTGACAGGATCTTCATCACCGGGAAAAGCATGGTCTTTTTGAATCAGCTGAATGCAGCTCAAGACATTGAATCCCCAGCGAACACCACGCTGTCTTTCGAGGATATTCTCACTCCTGAGCCATCCTCAGTCTGCCTTCCATTTTATGCATTGCTCGAATCTGCTCTTACCAACGCCATCAACGAGCACCACGCATTTACGTCTACTATGCTGCGAAATGAACTAGACGAGCGATGCGGGTTATGGATATCCCTTCAAGCCTTGGAGCATATCTATCTTTGCAAAGACATGAGTATGATCGGCCCGATCGATGCCAAAATTTTTGAACTGATTGATCGAGGAAAGGGTGGATGGAGTGATCGATTTCTACTTACAGAGCTTGCCCAAAGTGCATTCAGCTCCATGCTACTCATCGATCCAACTCGTGTGATCGTGCGATCCAACAAAAATGCCAGCAGTTCGACCCGCCCACGATCTGTGAAGATCCTCGATAGTCTCTCCTTCGACTACACTCTCCCCTGGCCTGTCGCCAACATTATCACCAAGGATGGAATAGCCGCTTACCAGCGTATCTCAACATTCCTCATGCAGATTCGCCGGGCTAAGCATACAATCGTCAAACAACGTCTCCGATACTCCCACCTTGGAACCGACGAGCCAAACACAGACTCGAGAGGAAAGACGCTCAGCTATGCCCTCCGCCATAACATGCTCTGGTTCCTCAATACCCTCTACAGCCATCTCACAGACTTTGTCATTTCTTCTACCACAGACTCACTTTGCAAATCCCTCTCGACAGCTGGCGATGTTGACGCCATGATCGCCGCACATCGCTCGTACATGGACTCATTAGAAGAGCAATGCCTTCTTTCCTCTAACCTCAATCCGCTCCACCAAGCAACCCTCACACTCCTTGATCTCTGTATCGCCTTCGCCGACCTTCACATAGCGCGATCTCACCACCTACATCAGAACACCTTCGACCTCGCACAGACACCGCGCAGGCAGCCAATCTTCAAGGCTCTCAGGGCAGGCTTAACACCCACACCCCGAAAAACGCGCTACGAGTATTCCTATGGCAACGAGGATGATACCGATGACGATTTCGACGGAGAAAACGATGCCTCCGATGACGGAGATGAGAACGATGATCCAGAGAAGGAATCTACTCTTCGCCACACGCCTCTGAATGACACACAGTACACCCAGCGCTTGAATGATATCCAAAACCAATTTAACCACCTTGTTGCGTTCCTAACAGCGGGGCTGAAGGGCGTCGGCCGTGTTGATGGGCAGGTTAGCTGGGAGATGCTGGCAGAGAAGCTGGAGTGGAGGAAGGAGAAACAAGGGGCTTGGTCTTGAAACCCGAATTCATTTCACAGCGCTTTTCTTTTGGTTGTAATGTGGCGTCAAGCAGGGTTCGAAATCGGTTTTATGATTGACGTTTAAGAGGCTGATCGCTATTGTGGTGGAAGGTACGACCTAGACAGAATGTACTGCCACGAAGATAATGACAGGATACCTAAATTGACTCTACCCACCCCTTACACCATGGAAACGAATTATGAACAATTCTTTTGAAACAATGTATGCGGTTATCTATTGAATCAAGAGCGGAGCAATCAAAAAAGTCAACATATGGCATATAGCACCTCGCAACATTTTCTCCAATCTCATCTAAACGTAAAACACATAAGCGTGACAAACAACAAACCACCTCAGCACAATTTTCCACAATCTAACCAACCCAGCGTCTCGCACTGAAGAAGACCCTGCCCCAGGGCCCGATATCACCCCACTCCTCGGCCTTAGCCGGCAACCAGCTCGCAATACCGTTCATGACAGTACGCTCGGGATGAGGCATGATTGCCAAGACACGACCATCCGCACTACGCACACCAGCAATACCCTCAGGGCTACCGTTGGGGTTGAAGGGGTACTTCATGGTCGGGTTGAGGGTAGCGTTATCGACGTAGCGGACCGGTGCGAGGCCACTGGCAACGAAGGACTGCGGGTCCGTCGGGGACGCGACGAACGAAGCGCGACCCTCGCCGTGCGCAACGGCAATGGGGAAAGAGGAACCATGCATACCGTGCAGGAAGACGGAGGGGTTCGACGGATCGGGATCAGAGATGCGGACCATGGCGACACGACCCTCGTACTGCTCCGAGGCGTTGCGTTCGAACGTAGGCCAGTTCTCAGCGCCGGGGATGAGCGATGAGAGGCGGGAGAGGAACTGGCAGCCATTGCAGACGCCCAGGGCGAAGGTGTCGGGCCGCTGGAAGAAGGACTGGAATTCGGCGCGGGTGGCTTCGTGCAGGAGCACGGATTTAGCCCAGCCCTGTCCGGCGCCGAGAACGTCGCCGTAGGAGAAGCCGCCGCAGGCGGCGAGGCCGACGAAGGAGGAAAGCGAGACGCGGCCGGAGATGATGTCTGTCATGTGGACGTCGACGGCGGCGAAGCCGGCGGTGTTGAAGGCAAAGGCCATCTCGGCTTGGCTGTTTACGCCCTGTTCGCGGAGAATGGCGACGCGGGGCTTGTTGGCGAAGGGGGAGAGGGAGGTGAGGCTTGAGAGGAAGGGCTGGGCGCGGTCCTTGGGGTCGAAGGTGGGGTTCCAGGAGAGACCGGGGTCGGCATCGTCGAGGATGTTGGCGAACTCTTGGTCGGCGCAGGCGGCGTTGTCGCGCATCTTCTGCATGTGGTAGGAGGTTGAGGCCCAGGTTTGCTGGAGGTTGGCGCGGGTGTTGCGGTAGACGACGCTGGCCTTGTAGTAGATGGCGAGGTTCTGCTTGGGGCGCTCGGAGACGCGGCCGATCTTGTGAATGAGGCCGGCGGGTGGGCCGCAGGTTGCGAAGCAGGAGCGGAATTGCATCTCGTGCTCCTTGCGGACTTGGAAGACGGCTCCGAGTTCCTCGTTGAACAGGGTCTCGACGAAGCTGCTGGTATTGAGGTCAGGGCAGATGCCGTCGAGCATGATCTCCAGACCGCAGCGACCAGCGAACATCATCTCGGCGAGGGTTGTGAAAAGACCACCATCTGAGCGGTCGTGGTAGGCGAGGACAATGCCTGCCTCCTGGAGCTGTTGGGTGGCATCGAAGAAGTCCTTGAAGATCTCGATGTCACGGATGTCTGGGCACTCGGAACCAACTTGGTTGAAGACCTGAGCGAGGGCAGATCCACCCAGAGCCTTGCGTCCAAAGGACAGGTCAACGAACATGAGAACAGTGTCACCGACATCCTCGGGGTGGCGGAGCGCAGGGGTCCAAGTCTTGCGGAAATTCTGGACTGGTGCAAAGGCGGTAATCACACAAGACATGGGAGCAGTGACTTCCTTGGGTCCGGACTCATCCTTCCACTTCATCTTCATGGACATGGAGTCCTTACCGACCGGGATGCTAATGCCAAGTTGAGGGCACAGATGCATACCGATCGCCTCGACTGCCTCGTAGATAGCGGCACCCTCTCCAGGGTGGCTGCTGGCGGACATCCAGTTAGCGGAAAGCTTGACGCGGCTCAAACGGTCGACCAAATCAGCAGCGGCAAGGTTCATGAGCGACTCAGCAACGGCCATGCGAGCAGAAGCTCCAGGAGAGATCAGTGCGAGTGTGGGCTTTTCGCCCATCGCCATGGCCTCACCAGTCTTCAGGCCCTGAGCCAGAGCGGTGGCAGTGACAGCAACGTCGGAAACGGGAGTCTGCCAACGGCCAACCATCTGGTCGCGGGCAGTGAGACCGCCGACGGTTCGGTCGCCAATGGTGATGAGGAAAGACTTGGAACCGACAGCTGGCAGGGATAGGACTCTCTTGGCGGCTTCGCCGATGAGCTCCGCGCGGTTAGCAGCAAGCGACGGGAGGTAGGTGGTCAGGCTGGAGTCCACGGTGGGAAGTTTCAGCTTGCGGGAGTCAACAGTGCGAGTCATCCGGGGTGGCTTTCCGAACAGCACTGAGAGGGGCATGTCAATGACGGTTGGGTGGTCCTTGGACTCTCTGTCGAGGAGGATGAGTTTCTTTTCCTCTTGCTCTGACGATCCAGCGCCGCGGCCGACGACGGAGAAGCCACAACGCTCTCGGTGACAGATAGCAGTGAACTTGTTCATGCTCTCCTCACCAACAGCCATGACATAGCGCTCTTGAGCCTCGCAACACCAGATCTGCATGGGGCTCATACTCCTGTCCGCGCTGTCAATTTCACGAAGTTCGAATGTGGCGCCTAGACCTGAGTCGTGAATCAACTCGGGGAGTGCGTTGGAGAGACCGCCGGCGCCAACATCGTGAATGAACTTGATTGGGTTGTTATCGCCCATGGAGGTACAAGCGTTGATGACCTCTTGAGCCCTTCTCTGGACTTCGGCATTGCCTCTCTGCACACTGGCAAAGTCGAGGTCGACAGACCCTTCACCGGAGGTGATACTGGAGGCAGCACCTCCTCCGAGACCGATGAGCATGGCGGGGCCGCCGAGAACCACAAGGAAAGCACCGGGCTTGACGGCATCAGGCTTCTTGATCGCGTGTTGAGGTCGGACTGTTCCCACACCGCCAGCAATCATGATAGGCTTGTGGTATCCGCGCACCTCCTTCTCACCATTTCCAACATCGATCTCCGTTAAAAGAGTACGGAAGTAACCAGAGATACAGGGCCGACCGAACTCGTTGTTGAAAGCGGCACTTCCGATGGGTGCTTCGAGCATGATGTCGAGAGCGCTAGCAATATGGTTCGGCTTACCGACATTCAACTCCCAAGGCTGTTCCAAGCCTGGGATGAGGAGGTCGGAGACACAGTAACCGGAAAGACCAGCCTTGGGCTTGGAGCCTCGTCCGACAGCGCCTTCGTCACGGATTTCACCACCTGATCCGGTCGCAGCACCGGGGTAAGGTGAGACTGCAGTAGGATGGTTATGGGTCTCCACCTTGGCGAGGAAGTGGACGATTTCCTTTGTATGGTTCCACTCCCCAGTGGTAGCGTCGGGAGCCCAGAAAGATGACTCAAAGCCCTCAAGTACGGCAGCATTGTCGCTGTATGCGCTGACGGTGTATTCAGGATTCTTTCGGTGGGTGTTTCGAATCATCGAGAAAAGACTGTTCGGCATCTCCATCCCGTCAATTGTCCAAGACGCGTTGAACTGCTTGTGACGGCAGTGCTCCGAGTTGACCTGAGCGAACATGAAGAGCTCGACGTCGGTAGGGTCACGGGCGAGGGGGCCGTTGGGGCCATAGGCTTCGGCAAGATAATCAATTTCAGATTCCTCCAATGCCAGTCCCATGCGCTTGTTCGCTTCTTGCAATACCTCCTTTGGCGACTTATCACTGCCAGTGAGGGGAACGGTTTCGAGTGGCAACGGGCTGTGCTCGGAGAACATCAGGTGCAAATCGGGCTCTTCCTGGCCGATAAGCTGGGTCATTCGATCATGCAGAATGTCCTTGAATCCCGACTTGTATTCTCCATTCTGGGGGCGAAGGCAAGAAATCTTCATTCCACGCTCGATTCGCTTGACGTACTTGCTGAGGCCGCAGACGTGAGCAATACCAGTGGCTTGCGAGCTCCATGGTGAGATGGTTCCGGTTCGCGGGCAAACGTAGAAAACGTCGAATTCTCCGTCCTTCTCGCTGAAAGTGGGAGGGATATCGTTGATGTCACCGTAACGGAGGAGCTGTTCGAGGACGTCTTGTTGAGACGAGGCCAAACGCTCGGTAGTGTGGACGTAATGAATCCATTGGGCACGGACGTCGAGAGCACCGATGGAAGCAGCGACAGCGCGTCCTCGAGAGCGAGAGAACGCAACAGAGCCCGGCAGGGCGAGGTAGTTCGAGTCGGCGGAGGCCATGGTGAACCGTACGGAGGCAACTGAATGACTCGACGGGGTAGTTGGTGGGGCAAATGCGGCGAGTTGTCGAAGTTGAGGTTCAATCGAATCCTCGAGTGGGAGGAGAGCGATGAGACTCCTCTGGGAGCGAGCTCCGACCGGTCGAGGGGTGCAGCGAAGGGGTTGAGCTGAGCTGTTCGTCAAGTCTGCTGGGGAAAATTCACGATTTCTTCAAATCACTGCCCCGCCCTAGTCCGATCTCGGCTTATCTCTTATCAGTCACGTGTCTATGCCTCAGGCATAGTAAGGCAGCCAGCCCTTCAAACCAGAACAGTACAACAACCTCTGTGGACCTCGGTGAGTACTCTGGTCATTCTTGGTGCTTTATAGTACTCGTATATGATGTTCCCTGCCATCAATCGTGTAAAGTTATTCAATATAGTGAGTTTGTTATCAGCTCGATCCAAGATATATATCCTCGGACGAGCCGTCGAAACCTTAATGAAGAGAGAAATTGGAGACACCACCCAGTGCCTGGACAATGCAACTCTAGGCAAGAGGTCCATAAAAGAGTCTAGTCGAGCTCCCAGCTCTTCTAAGGAGTGTAAATGAGGATTGATAAATGTTTGTGGATCTCGGCCTGTTGATATCTCAAGACCCTGAAAGAGACTGGCACACCTTAAGGCCAGCCGTATCAACTACTGACATCAGTAACACACTTGATCAAGAACGATTAGCACATCCAAGAGGTCTCGGCTTCTTGTCCATTCGTAAGGCGGAAAAAATGGAGTCAGATATGCAAGCGGAGCGTCCTACCGAAAATAGCGATATGCTCCGAGTGCCACAATGTGGAAATTCCAGCGGGTCCGGAAGCTTGGGCGCGCTGTCGTTTTTCAGGATCCGCTCTCTCAACACGCAAATTGGACGACGACTGAAGTTTTTACTCGTGAAGCCCTAATGCTATACTGACCAATGTGCAGCTCCAGAACGCATATCAGTACAGGAGATAATATTGCCACTTGATAGGGGGGGCCTTGGGGAGGCGTATACATAGCCTTGCTAGCAGCTCCATAATAAGCATAACTGCGGAAACGTTGAGCTCATAATACTTGCTAAGCAGGGTACCTGGTGGATTAGCCGTGCTCACTTCTCAGGATCGTTATCGTTTGGCCCGGGTTTGCAATTGGCCGATGGTTGGAATAAAAGCGAGTGATTCTAGATTTCGAAGCATCACGCCTCGTAGCATATTACTAGAAACGGCTAGCGTCTCTTACTCAATCGGGAAACCGAGAGACCGAGAGGCGGGCGGGCTGGCACTGCCGGGCCGAGTAGATTTACCAACTTACCAGGATAAGCATGATTCTACTACAGTTTTGTTTTTTCTGCTTGTCCACTAATCCCTGGTTCCAAAGATTCCAGTGCAAATCAAAATCATGGCAACTTATATAAGGGCCATTAAGCCCCCGCTTTACGTGGATTTCCATCAGCATCAACAGCCCTGGTCTTTGTTCGCATCCTGCAACACTGTTCGCCAATAGTCAAGATGTCAACACCACACCACACAGACCACCATGGCAACGACCTTTCTCACACACTATCCCTGGGCTCGGCCAGAGGAGAAGTTGATCCGAGAGACCTACCTTTCCGCACCCTGACGGACAACGCCAATGTCGAAGAATATGTCAACGAAACGCAGGCAGGCGAAATCATCAAGCCTGTTCGATCCGCCAAAGGTAAGATGGAAGACTGGAAACTTGTCACATTTAAAATCGACGACCCGGAAAATCCAAAGAACTGGCCCAAGTGGAAGAAGTGGTATGTGACTATGATCGTCGCGTTCACATGCTTCGTCGTCGCCTTCGCCAGTAGTGTTATCACGGCCGATATCGAGGGTCCAATGGAGGACCTTGGGGTTGGCCGTGAAGTAAGTCTTGTTGTCGTGACAGTATTTGTTGTTGGATTCGGAGTTGGTATGTTCACACATCCCTTGTCTATCTGGAGTGCCGTCCTGACTGTCTAGGTCCCATGGCGTTCGCTCCCATGTCAGAAATGTTTGGCCGTCGCCCCGTCTACGCGATTACGCTTCTTCTGGCTGTCATCTTTGTCATCCCCTGCGCCGTCGCTCAGAACATCGGAACGTTGATCGTCTGCCGAGCAATCGACGGAATCGCATTCAGCGCCCCTATGACCCTTGTCGGGGGTACACTTGCAGATATGTGGAAGAACGAGGAGCGTGGTGTTCCCATGGCAGCCTTCTCGGCCAGTCCGTTTCTCGGCCCGGCCATTGGACCTCTTGCGGGTGGCTACCTCGCCGACGCAACCAACTGGAGGTGGCTTTACTGGCTGATCTTGATCCTTTCGTTCGTGGCCTGGGTCCTAATTACCTTCACCGTGCCCGAGACCTCCGCCCCACAAATTCTCAAGAAGCGCGCAAAGAAGCTGAGGAAGATTGAGAATGACCCCAGATACGTGACCGAGACCGAGCTTGACGCGAGGCCCATGGGTGAGCGAATGCGCGTCTTCCTGCTACGTCCTTTCCAGCTTCTATTCCTGGAGCCAATCGTCCTTTTCATCTCTCTCTACATGTCCGTTCTTTACGGCCTACTCTACATGTTCTTCGTTGCGTACCCGATCGTCTACCAGGGTGGAAAGGGCTGGAGCGCTGGATCCACCGGTCTCATGTTCATTCCCCTTGCCATCGGTGTCGTAATGAGCGCCGCCTGCTCTCCATTCGTCAACAAACACTACCTCTCCCTGTACTCAAAGTACGGCGGCAAACCCCCTGCCGAAGCTCGCCTTATCCCGATGATGCTATCCTGCTGGTTCATTCCTATCGGACTGTTTATCTTTGCCTGGACCTCATATCCCCAGCTCCACTGGTTCGGCCCTGCTATCGGCGGTTGGCCAGTTGGATTCGGCTTTATCTTTCTTTACAACTCCGCCAACAACTATCTCGGTAAGTTCCCGCTCTCACTCACGGAAATCAGGGTATCGCTGACATCTATCTAGTTGATACCTACCAACACCAGGCAGCGTCTGCGCTCGCGGCCAAGACTTTCCTCCGTTCTATGTGGGGTGCCTCCACTGTGCTCTTTACTGAGCAGATGTATGAGCGACTCGGCGACCAATGGGCAAGTTCGCTTCTTGCCTTCATTGCTCTCGCCTGCTGTGCGATTCCCTACGTCTTCTACTTCAAGGGTGCCTCGATCCGCCGCTTCTCCCGGTTTGCATTTGCCGACGACGAGGAGCAAGCTAATCCGAAGGCCTGAGCTACGGATGCTTAACGACAATAGACCTTCTCTTGTGCGATTGCCAGCATTATTTTGCTTGATTATGGTGTCTTGTTTTCATTCCTTGCTTCAAAAGTGTATATAGAGAGCTTGGCATGCATCGTAGAATATTTATGAAAGACATAGGCTATAATAATATCATTAAATATGAATTTTCAAGCATAATATCCAACCGCTGGTCCGTCCATACTTAGGGCTAAGCCGTGATGTCATTGGAAAGCAACTGGTCACGTGAGAGCTATGCTGACTCACGGCTTCCGACTCCGCCGGTTTCGTTTTCGCGGCAGATCAAGTCGGACGAATCCGATTCACGACAATTCCTCGCAAAGGACGAGTTTTCCAGCGCTAGCGCTTTATTTACTTTCTCCTCCTCTTCCGAAGCTAATGACCTGATGATTACGCATTGACATTGACTCCTTTGAGAACCAGCGCTCCTTCCAAAACAACCCGCACCGAGGCTCTCCTCTCCGCCCCCAATGTTCTCATGAAATGAGGGGAGACTGAAAAGCACCCGACCCAATTGACGCTGGAGGACCGAATCATCGATTCTGCTTACGGAGCAGCTCGAATTGAAACCCAACATCTCCACCGAAGACGCATATCTACATACAGCAATGACCTCCCCGCGTTCCCACCAGCCCTCCATGTCGTTCTCGCCGTCGGTGCCCGGACCGGGACCTCATGATTCTACTACCGCCGGTGGATCATCACGCGCAGTCTCAGACCTCCCCCAAGCGCAAGTCGATGCGATTATCCGCGCAAAACGCAAGGCGCGCGAGCCCAAGGCCTGCTACCCGTGCCACGCGCGGAAGGTCAAATGTGATCGGAATTTGCCCTGTGATGGGTGCGTGAAGCGGGACCATGCGGAGCTTTGTTCATATGAGAGGCCGTCGAAGAGGAGGACGACAGCGGATACGGGTGCGTCGGCTTATACAGATGGGGTCGGTGCTGAGGTTGGACCTGGACCTGGACACGGGTTTGGGCTTGGGCCTTCTGGGGGCACACCGTTCGGTGGTGCAGGTGCAGGTGTTAGTCTAGGCGACGGAGTGGGGTTCGGTGATGGGCATGTCCGGCTGAAGCAAGAACCCGGAATGAGCAACCAGGCGAGCCCGGCAATGAGTGGAGGGCGGATTTCGATTGCGCGCGAGGACTGGGATAACACGCGGACCAGACTAAAGGAGATGGAACAGATGCTGGCGACCCTTCGGGCGGGACTGGATAAAGCGAATGAGGAGGGGCAGACGTCGACACTGGAGACTGGCAGTGTGCAGAGTGGTGATGCAAGTACCCGGTCCAAGGGGGCGTCGCCGGAAAGAGAGGGGATCCATGCACCAAACACGCTCGGTGAAGGGACTGTCCATTTGGGTTCGAGATCGGTCCTCGCTTACATTTTAAATAACAAGTCCGGCTCCGATCAGTTGCAGACGCTATTAGAGGGCGGGATATTGCCGAAGTTGGGACTGGATAACGAGTCGGCGACTTATCCGTTTGTTGACCTGTGGTCCTCGGACATGTCCACCTTTGACATCAGTGCTGTCTGCTACGCCCTCCCGACGGACCAGCAATGCAAGGAGTGAGTCACCAGATTCATTGATGCGACGTATGCTAACTTTGTAGATTCTTCTGCTACTATCGCGACATTGCCGGTGCGATATACCCAGTTATTGAAGATGTGGTGCAGTTCGAAAAGGATCTTGACCTCATGTTACACAATCGGACTGCAACAGGTGGGGTCTACCGAGCGGACAATGATCAAGCGCAAAGGCCATTTGGAATCTCCATCGCTTACCTGGGGCTTCTATTTGCGGTTCTGGCATCTGGCTGTCAGTCGTCTGACTTGCCTGGAAAGGAACGAGAGCTTACTTCACAAGTTTATGGTAGGACTTATTCTGTTTTTGGTTTGCAATCGCTGACCGTATAGTGTGCTGTTCTTATCAATGTCTTCGAATGACCAACTTCCTCTCCCAACCCACGATAGAGGCGATCCAGACATTACTTGTTATTGGTAACGTCTTGTCGTATAATATGAATCCTGGAATCTCATACGTGCTGCTTGGGATGACTCTTCGAATGGGACTGGCGCTCGGTCTGCATGTCGAATCCAGCCACTTTTCCTCTGCAGAGCGATACCGCAGACGGCACGTATGGTGGTCCATGGCGTGGCAGGATAGCCATTTCTCGCTATCTTATGATCGACCGTCCACTACCGCAGTGTGCCAGCCGGAGATAGCATACCGTCAAGACTCAAAGACCGGCGAACGATCATACTTTGAGACGCTCTGCCAGGTGATTAACCTTGCTCTTGAAGTCGTCCGAAGTCGAATGCTGTCCCCGCATTCTCAAATGAGCTGGCGAACAATTCAGGATTTCAAAGAACGAATTCAAAGAACCATGATCCAAGCAGCCCCGTACCTCCGCGACCAAAACTACTGCACAACCGCAACGGAACACCTCGAGCGTGCAGTTCTCAAACTCCACTCCTCCTACTTCCTCTCCGAGCTCTGCCGGCCAGCGCTCAAATCCACCGCCGACACCCACGACCCGGCAACTGCTCGCATGCGCTCCGACTGCCTCGAAAACCTCATGATGACCGTCGAAGCTTACATCGACATGCATACCGTGAGCTCGCATGCCTCACGCTCGTGGATCGCCCTGCAACGCGCAATAAGCTCTATCTTCCTTCTCGCCGTCACCGATGAATGCAAATCGAACACCCACTTTTGGACACTCCTACGCAAACTCAAAGCCATCGTCTACGAACGTGCAAATGCCGAATTCGACTACGGCGGCACGGCCACCGCAGACCCCTCAACCGCCCCTCCAGCCTCCACCGACCCAACAAACCGCAGCCCCTCCTTTAGCACGCTGCTCGGTACACCTTTGAATTCCACACTCTCTCCCGGAGCCGCTACCGCAGCAACAACAACCGCTGGAGGCTCCCTCAGCTCCCCAGCGGCGGCCGCCGTAGCAGCAGACACACAAACCCAATGGGCAAAACCACTCACGAAAACGCTTCGCGCACTGGAAAAACTCGAAGCAGCCTTCCACACCCGCCCCTCCCCCTCGCTCCTTTCAACGGGCGCCTCCCCGTCATACCTGAACCCGGCATCTGCTGCGTACGCCAATACCGGCGGCAATGCTTTCCCACCCATGGCCGGAGCGGGAGCGTCGGCACCGGCGTCCGCAATGACCCCTGGTGTGTCATCGTTGCCGCCGCCAACGCCAGAGAGTTCGACGAGTGGGGAGTGGTCGGTTCCGAATATCCTCGATCGTGCACAGGAGTATATCCATCCGCCGTTGTGGAGTTGATTACCCTTGCCTGCCTTTGATTGCTTGCTTAGGTCTGTTATATGAGCTGATATTCGGCTTTTGTCTTTCTTTGGAGTACTTTGGTAGATGATGGTTCGGAAAACGTGTTTCGTGCTGAAGATGGCGTTATTTATCTCTCGAGGTATCTTGCAGTACTTCTATTGGCGGTGGCGTCCGATCTAACCTACTCATCTAGTTCTGATAACCTTCATCATAACTTAATTGCATTGCGTGCATTCATAATCTGATCATTAAGCCCTCTGATGCAAACAAAATAAACCCGAAGAGTTAAATGCAAGCCCTGCTCCCTCCACTACCCCTCTATCTCTCAACAAAACCCCACTCCCATTTCAAAACAAAACAAACCAAACCAAATCACCTCGCCGCCCTAACCTCCCCCACACACTCCCCGAAGCCCACCCCACTCCTCTCGGACCCGACAAAAGCACTCATCCGAACAACGTCCCCATCAAGAAGATAAACCCTCTCCCCGGCCCCACCAGCAAGCTTCACACTCTCCTTGCCACCTTTCGTACTCTCCAAGAGACACCCATACGACCCGTCCTCCTCCCCACTAACCGTCCCCGTGCCCAGGATATCTCCAGTCCGCAGATCACAGCCGGAGCTCGCGAGGTGCGCGGCCATTTGGCGGTGGGACCAGAAGAGCGATTTCGCCGCGGAGGTTGCGATTGTTGTTGAGTGTGCGGTAGAGCCGCTAATGTTGTGCAGGATTTCGACGCTCATGGTGATATCGTAGTTGAAGTTTTCTTCTTCCTGTAGGTGTTCGGGGAGCGAGGACTGGGGTTTCGGGCCCGCGGCCTTGAAGGGCGTTAGGGCTTCGACCGTCACGATCCAGGGGGAGATGGTTGTGTTGAAGGCTTTGCCGTTTAGGGGACCAAGCGGGATCATTTCGAGGCCTTGAATGTCGCGGGCTGGATTTGATTTTAGCATTTAGTTAGAAAGTTGGATCGGGGCCCTCGAAAAGCGATGCAGAAGAAAACGTACCGCTCCAATCATTAAGCACCACAAACCCAAAAACATGCCCCTCGGCATCCTTCGCATTAACGCCCTTTCCCGACCCAAGCGGACGTCCGATAACGACGCCAAGCTCCATCTCGTAATCAAGTGCGCGAGAGGGCCCATAGATTACCGTTTTTGGGGTTGGGTTCGTGCGGTCGTAGAAGTGGCCATTTGGGCGGGTGATGGGGGTCCCTGAGACAACGATGGTCGAGGCACGGCCGGCGTAGCCGATTGGGAAGTGGAAGAAGCCCGGGGGCGGAGAGGGGTCGTTTAGGATTGCGCGACCGGCGTTGCGGACGTGGTTAAGGGAGCAGGAGAAGTCTGGTTTTCTTGTAAGTTCGATTGAGTTCCATTTTGCTGGGGGAAATGGGGTAAAATAAAGAGGGGGGTACCAGTGAATGCGCCAATTGAGACGGGGAGGTGCAAAGTAACCGCCGTGACCTCTGCTGTTGTGTTTGGCGGGAGGGAGTTGGTGCCGGACTGTAGAGCGGATTGGAGGTGATTACGAACAGCCTCATGGACAGTGGCCGGAAGCGCAGCGAAGGCGTTTAGCGTGTTTTCCGAGAAGACATTATTAGGAAGATCGGAGACGCTGCCGAAAAACGCGACGTTCTGAAGGGCGCCGAGAAAGATGACCGTATTGTTCAGACGGGTGGCGCATTGCGGGGCGTGGGCGGGGGAGGAAGCGACCCCGTAGGGAAGGTTTTGGATGGAGAAATGGTGGCTGTAGGCTGTCGAAGTCATCTTGATTCTGCAACTGTGATTGAGTTACAAGAAGTGCGCCGGGTAGACGAGGTATAAGTATGCATGGGGCTCTGCTCCCCACACTCCCGGGGTTGTCCACATCCCGAGCGGATCGGCAGGAACAGCGCTGGGCAAGATGTCATGGATGAATCCACTCCAAACGATCAACATCAAAACGAAACAGAAGGCCGGCAATGTAACCAGGCTTCAAAGTCCAACAGGGAGGAGAAGTCGCGTTCAAGGAAGCGGTGTGGCCTAACCTCACTACCATTGGGCCCATGGGAGGAGTTGAAAGTTGTTGAACCGTCCTGGCTGTGGAAAGTACGACGCTCCTTGTGGTGCATCTCAAACTTGAGGCCTGCATTACTACAGACGAGGCGCAGGCCATCTAGCCGTTCGAACTGGGAAAATACGCATCTTATTTCTGCTTCGTGGCAACAGACGGTGATCCTCCTTAAACTGGGAAATCTCTCCTTGTGCACACGGACCAGCTCAGTCAGGCCGTCGACAAGGATATTAACGTAGACATCAGAAGAGTATGATACAAAGAGGCTCTGTAGACTTCTTGGTAGGATGTCGACCAGTGGGGTTTTTAGGCTCTGCTTGTTATCCGAGAGGTTGAGTAGGTTAGGCGCACGGATGCAGAGCTCTCTTAGGCGGGAAAACTCCGCGAATGACCCGAACCAACGACCGTAGGATCGGTCGGGCGCAACTCCTGTTATTATCTGTCAGCTGCGGTCAGTCAAAGTCACGCGGTATGGCCCTGACCAAGACGAAAGTTTTCTCGCAGTCCCGCCTCGTTGTCAAACGTATCGTCGTAGGCCAGGCCTAGGTAGTTCAAATCCAGAACCTCGAGGCTGCTTTTCTGGCTCAACAGGGGTACGTAAAACTCTGATCGGAGTAAGCGATCCCTTGGTGCACCGAAGGAGTCCTTGTACAGGTTTGTAAAGGAGAATCTCTTCAAGTTTGCGCACGGGGTGATATAATCCGGCATTCCGAAAGCCTCTCCACAAGTGCATTCCAGCTTGATTTCCTCGACGCTTGAGCGGCGTGGCGCTGACAGTTTGCCCTTGTCCTTGCGCTTGGAACCGACCGTGTGGACATAATCACTGTCAATAATCCCGCTAGCAGAAACACTCCGTATTGAAGGCAGATGGAAGAATGGGAAAAGATCTCGAGCAGGATCTAGAAACCTGTCTTCTGGAAGATCAATATTCACCTTTTGCAATTTTTGCAGCGCAGGCTTCGAGTCGCGAGCGGGCGCGGCAGCGTGAAAGATGATTTCGCGGATGTGAGAGGGGATGGGAGGATATTGGATGTGCAAGTCAACCAGATTGTCCAGCAATGTGAGGATGAGAGCACCCCAATTATCACCAGCTCCCAGAACGAGTCCATTGCGCCAGCGTTTTCGTGCACAAGGCGAACGGCTGGCTTGCTGCACGCGCTCGTCGACCCAGGAAGAGTAATAATGGGGCCTGTTCACAGACAGCTCCAGGGGGCCATAGCTCCGCAGGGCCAAGTCTTTCAGAGCCAGCTTCTGGACCGTTGAGGCAAGCTCAGGATATGATTGGATGGTCCGGGTGAGAAGATCGATGCGGCGACCTGTCAGGTGAAGCTCGGTGTACACGAGACGGAAAAAGATGGCTCTCAGACGGCGACAGACCTGGAGCAGGCGTGGCCGCTGTGAGGGCTCGAGAGCGTTCCCAATGAGGACGAGCACCTCGACGGGGAGATGCAACATTTCGAGGGGACGCAAGAGGGCGAGGGGGAGAGAAGAGCGATGGAAACACAACGAGGGAAGACGGACGGGCCTCCTCGTCCGGAGCCTGAGAAACCCAAATCCTGATTAGTCACCCCCGCTCCCGCTTTCCCCGCGTCCTTTGGTCCTTTTGTGCCTGCCACTCACTCTTCTTGTGTTGTCGCTGTTCTGTCTTGTCCTCTGGAAAGGTTGGAGAACACTTAATCCTCAAGAACCTCTTTTACTGACCAGACTGTCTTTGTCTCCTTATCTACGAATCATCGCCTGATCGACCAGAATCAGGCCGCAGATACCCTACACCAAGACTGATCCTTCAATGCCGACCGATTGATTACCATTCTAAGAGCTACTACATACGCCAGACCGCTTTTCCAGCACACACGCTATCCCAAATGCAGCGGGCAGTTCATCCACCCCAAGCTCTGGCACTGGCATGTCGCCATATCCATCGTCTGACCCTGTGTATACCCGACCGCGCCTGGATCCACACCCACCGGGTATCCGGGTGTTGGAACAAGAATAATCGCATTCGACGACGGGCCGAGTGTCTGCAGAATCTGCGGTAGCGATGTCTCTGCTTCCGTTAGCATTGTCCGGCATCGGTACCAGGACGGACAACATACCCGTGGCTAAATACACAGACCCCTGAAATCCCCATTGCTCACACATTTGCATCGTATCGAGTCCAAAGCCGGCACCCAAGAGCCCAGCGCCGCCGTCACTGTCTGGAGCGACTAGTGGAGTTGTTGTGCCACTGCTTCCGACGCTTCCTCCGCCCCCTCCACTCGGATCGTCATACATTGGCGGCGTCGGCAAAACAGGCAAAGGAGCCATCGGGTTGAGACTCATATTATACGAAGCGCAGGTGGCCGCCGGCGGACACTGTAATTCGGGAGGAGAGGACGAGACCGATGGTGACAACGACAACGACGAGGAAGTAGACGACGGCGAGGGCTTGACTTCGTACGGAATGCATGGTGCCGACTGCCACCCGTGAAGTGTCGCTGCAGCTCGGAGCTCGCTGGCGATTACTCGTTCTTGTAGCTTAGCGATACGGTCGCGGATCTTCCTGCCTACTACACATTAGTACCAATATTGGTGAGAAAGTGGAGGACGCACGGTGATTTCTCTGCGAAAGCCGATTCTGCAACCTTCTTCTCTCCGTCGGGTCCTGCTTCTGGCTCTGCTCAGTCTGAACATGTTTTGCCGGCATCCTGACTATAACATATTCACTGAACCAGCATATCACCACCAGATAGAACCGCCTGAGAGAGATACTTATATCCCGTACCTCCTCCTTAACTCGACCCAGACGCAACGCTAAACTCCGAGGTGGGACAGCCACCTTACCATCGCAACCCTAACCCTGGATTTTACTTCGCCTGTCAACCTCCGAGCATGATGCTGTACATCCTCGCCCATGAACCATGTGTTCTTGAGCTGAGTGATTGGCTGGGGCGACTCTCGAAGTGGTGATCTGTGCGACCACCGGAGTTCTGACCATGCTATGTTTAGACGCATGCCGGGAGGTGCGTTATCGATTAGAGGTCTGCATTTACCAGGGTAAGCCATTGAGGTCATAAAGGGTGATGCTGACAGACACACTGGGCGCGATTGGAACTGGCCAGTCGCGTTGGTGATTTAGCATTGTCTATTCTTGTACCTCTGGTCCCGCTATACTAGGTATCGAGATTACGGTTGCTGCCCGTCGTGAGGTTTGGATTCACCGACCACAAGGCGCCGATAGCGGGCGATATGTCCTAGACCTTGAAGCTTCGAATTTCCTATTCTATCAGGCCATTCCAACAAATCCAGGCGTGGGAACATCGCAGGGAAGCAAATCATTTGAACAGCTCCAGACCATCCAGACGGACCTGGAATGTTGACCATCCTAGTCCGATAACACCGCCACTCATTATAACGAGCAGAGATAATGCTATTCTGGACAACGATTTTTTTTTTGCTCTCGCTTTTTTTCGAGAATCCTGAAGGGGTCCACTATCTGAGCCCCTTGACGGGTGAACCTCCCTGTCAACGAAAACTCCACATCGTCAGATAACAAAAGTCCCACCTCGCTGTTTTACCGCGTTGTCTCTGATAGTCCTCTATGTACTCTTACCGCTCCTCTTCTTGACCTTCAGCGTTATATTGAACCATAGAACCGACCTGAAAGCCTAGTGTCCTGAACATCCAAGAGTGATGGAAACTGCACCATCGCGTTGGCCAATACATATCCGTTGGAACCAGACAGGCCTGAACAACAAGCACAGACGGCACCAGATGGCGGCGAGAAGGAAAAGCCCAAACCCCTCGACCTCTCGACCCCTCTCGAGGTTTTGCCCGCCTCGCCCACCACTGTTCCACCTGTTGAGAATTCAAGCACCAACAAGCTTTGTCTATCCAGAGGCCAGGAGCAAAGGAAACTGCATTCCGGCTAAACAACAACCTTGCTTAGTTCGAGCTCGGTGGCCGGGTGGCGATCGTGGGTAGAGCAAGTAGGCGGGCGGAGCAAGCAATTGGGCTTGGGTGCGGAAGGGAGAACCCATGAAAGGAAGGAAAAGTGAGACGGTCAATGCGCGCTTGCATGGCACGGGTTGCCGTTGAGGTGGGAAGCGAAGGCTTGCATTTCTGTTGGCTGACTGGACCCTCGTCACGGTAGGTACTTATCAGAAGGAATGTTTTCTTCTTCCTGGTACAGCGCCAGAGCGGGTTACCGGCGATGCACAGGGCCAGAGATGGGCACCAGCATCCCCATGCTTCTCAGCTGCGAACGCGAAGAGTATGCTTCTCTAGAAGCCACATCGCGCGATCCGACCCGTTGCTTCGACCCTCGCTATATAGACATTCCAGCGAGCGTACCACGATAGGATGAGTGAGCAAAGATTGATTTCGGCACTTGGAACCTACACCTCCGGACATCTAACGATGCTGGGGTTTGCTGCGGAACTGTGCATGGCGGCTTCCGCCATGTCGTAAGATCCTGGTCTGCTCGAAAGTAGGCGTCTGGACCATCCGCCGGCCTTGGTGGCAACGTCGCGGCGCGGTTGGGGTTTCTATCGATGAGGCGCGTGTCAGGGCGTTGCGCTCCGTTTGAGACATGATATGATGAGGCGAAGTGAAGTGAAGTGAGGCAGGAAAGATCGACAGACAGCAAGCATACTCGCCCCCCGAGGAGGTAGATATGTACCATCAATCACCGGTACATTGTAGAACAGGCCAATCCTCGATATTTCGGTAGACATCATGTCTGAGTTAAGCGACTGAATGAACGTTGGGGAGGGAGGTTAAAGTGGAGGCGTGCGATGGCGAGGCCTCGCGGTGGGTTACATTCTCAAAGTCGCCATACCAATTTTCTGCCTAATAGTGCGATAAAATAGGGGAGTTATGCGTCGGGTGGGTAAGGAAGGACGGAAGGGTATCTTAACAGATACATTTACCCCCAAGGACTGGAAACTCAAAAATGAGACTTGAAGGTCTGTTCGCCATTCACGACGAAATCAAAGGGCACCGACACCGGCTGCCATCCCAGTCCACATTACAGCTGATATAGTTCCTGGTAGAACAGAACTTGGAAAAGGTGCGCTTGCCTGGAGGGAGTGAAAACTCTCATCCACCGGGAACTCACCGGGAACGCAATAGCTGCGGCATTCTACCTGGGTCTCAGTGTCAGGCTGCAAGGGTTTGGAACACCGGTGGAGTGGCGCTGTCAAGCAGAGCTGAGTACACGAAACGGTCAGAAAAGACCATCGCATCGAGTACCGACAGCAACGCGGCATCTCTCCAAACCTGCGAAGTGCCTAATACTGATCTTTTCATCTGCTGGTTAGATAAGATATTGATGGGACGATGGCAGCTGAGGTAACTATGCCCACTCGAGGTAGATACTGCGATAACAGTACCTGGTATGTATAACGAAGCATGCCGGGCGTTATGTGGCAGTCGGCCTCCGACTGAGTTGCGTTTGTACCACGCCCGCCGCACCCGTTTTCTTCGTATGTGAGGGTGAAGGGTGAAGCGAGGGTACATGATTTAATTTATGGAGTGTCGCTGCACGGTATACTTGGAAGTGGATTCTGATTGTGACCTGGGCTGCCGAGGGATCGATCCTGTTTCTCGGTGCACCGTAGGAGCAGATTGTATATAGATACCGGGCCGCGCGGCCACACATCTGTAGTTTGTTATTGCTAGAGAGCCAGTTCATGGGGTTCTTCTATTCTGTGGTTGTGCTTACTGTTCTGGAGAAAGACATTGCTGAGGACTCTCCAGCCTTGGATATCTAAATGGAAATCCACGCGCTCTGTTCGATTTTGTGTCTGATTGTGCCCCTCTACCCGAACTATTACAACTGCTATCTTTCTGACTAGTTTCTAGTCATTGATCTTGCAAAACTAGTAGAGTAAGGAGAATCCCCGAATCGCCCTGGCTGACGCTTATGGCACCAGGAAGCTGAGCAACAGTTTCGAAAGCAATAATCTGACAAGCACAGATGATAGATGCCAATGCAGGAGGCGAAGGCTTAACAGCCAACACAAGATTTATTAACTAGTAGTAGTACCTAGGAACTATGCTTGAGATCCGGGTGGCTACCACGGGCGTGATGTCCTCAGACAAGCGAGTGAGATATCCCTGGGCATGACACTTAGGGATGCTATCGGCGTGCCCATAATAGGTTGTGGCGTATTCTGGTCTAGTAGATTTTGGGGGGTAGACTATTATTCGGTAGATAGACGCTTTTGGTTAACTGATAGAGTGGGTTACGGGAAATTGTAGTTTGTCGAGCCTGGATGAGTCGAAGGTTAGATTCACCAGTTGACTCTGTATAGGCAGCTTGCCTATACATGGCGAACAGTAATGACTAATGACTACACTTGGTACCTCGGAAGACTTGAGCTCTGTTCCAGGTGTGGTATACAGGACTGGTTTACACTGGGCGGCAGGCAGGGTCTTTCAACGGTATAGTAGATCACCCTATCATGTTTTCCGTCCTTCTAGGTCGTGGTACGTATCAGCCAAGTCGATAGGATATCGATTAGAGAGTGATTCTAGGACCCCACGTCACACAATACGACAATCGAGGTAGCGCTCGATCATAACCACGAAACTGCTCCGTAGGTACGTAACTATTGCTCAGCGCGTCAAGGCCACTCACTAGCTGGTACACATAGATTCCGCCACGCCACTGGACAAAATCCTGTCGATTTCCGAGACCATACCGAACCCTACCTGACTACATACATCATGTCATGGATACCATATACATAAACCTCTAACCCCAAAATCCAGATCCTACGCAACTTCCGCCTCAATAACCATCTCATACTGCTGCGGATCCGGCCAAAACTTCACAATGCGGAACCCGGCCTCGCTCAGCAACCTCTCCCACGCCCCCTGCGTGCGCTCTGCCGCCGACAGCAGCGACATCATGTTGACGTCCATGGTCGTCTGACTGATGCTTGCGCCTGTCGGCGGGAGGACGATATCGTAGACGAACAACTTGCTGTACCCCGGCGTCATTGCTGCGCGGGTGTTGGAGAGGAGTTGGTGCGCTTTGTCGTCGGGCCAGTCGTGCAGGACGGCGTGCATGAAGTAAGCACGGGCGCCTGATAGTGATTAGTATTATGTTAAGCGGGTGAAGCTCTGGGGGTAAGTGGCCTGGTTGTGCTGGCTTACCAGTAACAGGCTGCGGGAGGAAGAAATCATGCACCATGGCGGTAATCTTCTCATCAACCTGTGCCTTGGCAATAATCTCTGGAAGGTCCTGCAGAACCAGAGCCCCCGCGGGGAGATTCGGGTGTTTCTTGAGGACATGCGAGATATCAATCCCCGTGTTCCCGCCTACATCGACGACAAAGGGGGTACCGTTATCGAGTTCCGCTCCCTCGAGTAACCGTGACGTATCGTACACCTTGGTCCAGGGCGTCTTCCACGCCGTCCAGGCCTCCATGTGTCCTGTGAATGCTTCATAGTGCGTCGGGCTCTTCTGGAGGCGGCCGAAGAAGTTGAGGTCGTCGGCGTCGGAGTCGGAGTAGTTGTTGACCTGGAAGTCGGTGGGCTCTTTGTACGAGGTTTTGGCGAGGTAGCCGGGGAGGTTGTGGCCGGCTGCGATGTATTGGTAGGATCTAGATGCGGAGTATCGTGAGTATGGAGTCATGATGTAGGTTGAAGTATAGATAGTAGAGATGGCGTGGAGGTGGATCTTACGCAGCCTGGAGTGAGGCGCGAACCTTGGTGCTCTCATCACCGATGGCGTACGAGAATGGCGTCGGCTTGAACTTGTCTTCGCCGGTCTCTTCGACGATGTAAAAGGCCGCCATTAAGCGGAAGAATCGTCCTGCATGCCCCCATGAGTGCCGCGAAATTGAAAGATACAGTGTAGGAAAGCCTACGCAGTAAGTTCGTCTCAATGGCAGGAGTGGTAAGCTGCACCAACTCATCAATCGTCCTCTCACCACCCCCAAGAGCAGTCCAGGCCTTCCACAGCCCAAGATCGATGCACGTCTGCAGCGCCGCAAAGACGACAGGATGCTCAAAGCAGAATCCCCATGCCCGCTCATAGGGCGACTCGAGTCGAGCCAGGAGGCGGCGTGTGGCAGCGCGTACCTGCAGGCGCTCGACTTCGTTGTCGCCAAAGGCCTCGGGCTGGACTGCATCGAGCGCGGCAATGGTTTCCTGGGTTTTAGATGACATGGTTGGTGCTTTTGCGGAATTCGACGTGTGCAGAATGTGGATCAGCAGGGGTCCGACGGGAGTGCTTCAGGTGTGCAGCGCCTGGCTGCTGCGGGCTCGTTCTCCATATATATGGCTGGTCTACATCGTAAAGGTTAGCCCGTTGAGGACTCGGTGGCCGCAGCCACAGACTGATTGGGAAAAAGGGGCTTTCCTTTTCTGTATCTGGGGTCTTTCGAGGAGTCGAGTCGAGTCGAGTCGAGTCGAGTCTGGACTGAGTGCTGCGAGTTCCCGAGTTCCCGTCCCCCTGACTCCAAAGCTAAAGCGACGCAAGCTACCACCCCAGAGGCCAGACCTGCGACTGGCCCCGCAGCACCTGTCACCGAGCGTTATCTGTCAAAACGATCGACCCGAAGGAAACCGGATGGAGGCAGCGTGGCCATTGGCCAGAGACAAATACGGGCTCGTCACTGGCCGCCGCTGAGTCGCGGGCGCCGGGCCGGGGCTTGGGCTGGCCCGTGTCCAGTGGGTCGGGGCTTCTCACGGACCACTGTTGAAGAGTCAGTATTGACAGGTCTATTTCCACCAAGAGGACGGGACCATTGCACTCGAGCTGGATGAGATCAGCTCTGGTGGCGTGTTTCATTCCGACAAAGACGGTGACTTCCCTGATCAATGCATCGGAATAAATAATGCCACGATGCTTTGAGCCTGGCCGCACAGAGCACTCCCACTTTTCCCTCCCCGAGACTTGTTCAGTTTCTGTGGCATCGTCAGCATGGGCTACTACGGAGGCCAAGGCCCCATGGTCAATGGCGTCCTCTGGATGCTGGTCGTCGTCTTTGCCCTCTTCGTCGGCCTCAGACTCTACACCCGCCACCAAATCCTGAATGCGGTCGGCATTGACGACTGGCTATGCGTTGTAGCACTGGTAAGACCACTGACGACATCAATATACCACTGACAAAAAGCGCTGACATACCCAAGGTCCTCCACATCCTCTACACCATCTTTGTGACGATAGCGAGCGTCTACGGCCTGGGCCGACTCTCTGGCGACGTCGGCAACCTGGACATCTACTTCGAGGCCGTCAAGTATGAAATCTTCAGCCAGTTTGCAGGGATCATGGTCATCGGGCTTGGCAAGTGTGCCGTCGGCATGTTCCTCCTCCGAATCATCCGCAACAAGATCCAGATCGCCTTTATCCACATTTGCCTCGTCATCACGGCCATCATCACGCTCTTCGCTAGCATTGTTGTTATAGTCCAGTGCTCGCCGGTCAAGAGGAGCTGGGACCGCAGGGTTGAGGGAACGTGCTGGATTAATTTCTCGAATATTGGGTATACTGTTGGATGTGGGTTTGCCGGTTGCGGTTGCGGTTGCTGTATTTAGTTCTTGGTCGCTGACTTGATCGCTGTTGCAGCTTGGTTCGTCGCCATGGACTTTGCGTTTGCCATTCTTCCGTGGTTCGTGGTATGGGACCTCAACATGAAGCACAAGGAGAAGATCACTGTCGCTTGTGGATTGAGTCTCGGAATCATGTACGCAGCTCCAATACTCGTGATTACCAACTATCTAGGATACTGACATGGATATTCCAGCGCCGGAATCTGCGGCATCATTCGCACAGAAGCGCTATCAGGCCTCAACGCCAACGAGTACATCTGTACGCACCCCGATCCCATACCCATCTCACTCGAACGTCACCCCTTGCATTGGAATCAGAACTAACAGTCCCTCTTTTGACGGCAGACGACACAGTCCCCATGCTCATATGGTCCGCCGCCGAAAGCTGCGCAACAATAATGTGCTCGTCGATCCCCGTCCTGCGCCCACTCTACACCCGCCTCCGCTACGGCAGCAAAGGCAGCTCAGCTGGGACGGGCGACTCCTCGTACCAGCTCCCGATGTATGCACGGAACCGACACTATGGTGGATTCTCGTCGAACAAATCTGGCTTCAAGACCTCGGAGCTCGATGGGACGACGACGGTGGATCTTGGCATTGATACGTATCACCAGAAGACGGTTATCAGCCACAGTCATCCGACGAGTGGGAGTAACGGAAGCAATGAGGATATCTTGCGCGGGGCGGCGGGGATCGAGAGGACGGATGAGGTCGAGGTTACGTATGAGCGGTTCGAGCGGAAGATGGAGTAGCTGAGGCTCTTTCGCGGCATGCCTGGTATGCTTCTTCTGGAATCTGGATTGCATGGTGGATGGGTGGGATAGGTGGCCACAGCACACCCACTGCGTTCGCCTTGCAAAATTCTATTTGTTTTCGCTTCGCAAGCAATTTTTCCCGCCTCGTCTTCTCCCTCAGACTGCCCGGTCTTGTTCTCTCGGCTACAATTGACTGATACGGCTCTGGACTCCTTCTCGAACCCAGAATCCCGGCCAATCACGAGCTTCGCCCGTACCCAGAGAACAGGCTTGTCGGGCACTTTGCCTACCTACCTCGTTATGCCGTTCTCGGTCGGGGAAATCTTCTCTTGAGAGTCTGGAAGATTTTTACACGGGTGCCTTTTCTTATGACCAGGATGGGTAGTGTACATATATTCTATTCTGGTCATACTTTTTCTCGGGCGGCTTACCTTCTGTTGACTTCACTTCACATGATAGATACCCTTTTTACAATGTTACTTTTCGGAATCAATATGTTCTCTCCCTTGATATCTATATCTTGTCATCTATACGTAACAATCAAGATTAGCCACAGAATATAGTATGCTAGCTAAATGGAGATAGTAGTGGGATGAGCATTTGCTCGTTTACTTTATCATAGAACGCTACGAGACCAATGATGTGAACCTATAATCAGACAAGGTAACGAAAACTTTTCTCTGCATTGCGGGTGGCATGTAGCCTGCATAAATGCTTTTGGGTGCGGGATTATATATATAACCCGAAGGCGACATGCAACCTGAGTCTGTTGAAACTGGCCACGATATTTAGCCAATGTAATTCGATGTTAGGTCAATAGGCTATGGTAGTGTATATATAGACAGGCAGGCAAGTTATCCGGGATACTGGTCGTCTATATGCATCGGCTATGTACATGGGGTAAATTTCGGCAACGCGGTGACGCGCAGGGTAGGTAGTTGGTGGGCCATTGGCTATTCGAAATAATATGGCTGGTAAGGTTGAAGCTTGGGGCTCCATCTAAAGGCAACTAAGCCGGGCAGCCAGGATAGATCCGCTTCCATTGAGGCTGTGAGATTGTCAATCACAAAATCTGCCTCGTGGAGTCTGTGGAGAAGGCTTTGTTAGCGGAAGTGAACCTTGGCTGAGGTCATCGAGGTCAGGCACACGTGCCACAGGCTGAGACAGCCTGCCAAGGGTTCCACCAATGGGGGCCGTTTGTCTGACTCTGTGTCTGCCGACCGGTTTTTGTGTTGCTTTTTGTTGAACTTTTCGAACTGAATCGGCCCTCGTATTCTCAGATCCGAGCGAGACAAGCTTCATTCAAAGAGAATTAGCTTTGACCACTGCAGCCACCCTTCTCCTGTACAATGTACAAGATAAACTGCTGGGGACAGCCTCAGGCGATCCCAATCGGGCGCGGCGGGCGCAGGCCCCACTCGCTGGGCTGTACTCTCAGTTTGCCGCCGTGTGTTACCCCGATCGATCCGGATTGACGGTTGCCTATTTATGACACTTCCCTCGTCCGGTTTTCCCTGTCTTCGAACTTGCAACACCCAACCTCACCATGAATCTTCGCGCCCTCGTCGCCGGCGGCTTGCTGGCCAGCGCCAGCGCCAGCGCTGCGGCGCTCCGCATCCCGCGGGACCTGTCCATCCGCCAAAGCACCAACACCTCCTCCCACACCATCGAGCTCCGGGCAACACTGTGGGGCTCGCGCTTCCACGCACCGGTCACGATCGGCGGCGAAACATTCAACCTGCTCGTCGACACGGGGAGCAGCGACACGTTTGTCATCGAAGACGATTTCGAGTGCACGACGCCCACGGGGCTCGGGGATACCCTTGTCACCGTCTCGCAAGAGTCCTGCGGGTACGCAGATGAAGAGTACGAGCTCGGCGATAGCAATACCTTCCAACGCCTCTCGAACGAGTCCTTCCAAGTGATCTACGGCGCAGGCATGGTGCGCGGTCTGATGGGTCTCGAGGACATTGAGCTCGGCGGCGTCACCGTGACCGACCAGCGCTTCGGTCTCGTCAACTGGTCGACCCCCGTGAATCTCGGGTCCAGCGGTGTCCTTGGCCTCGCATACCCGGTCATCACAAACGCGTGGGAACTCAACGGGACAATCGACGAAGAGAGCCTGACGTACCAGGGCGAGAACCAGCCCTACATCCCGCTCTTTGTAAACATGTTTCGCCGCGGCCTCGTCGAGCCTTACTTTTCCCTTGCCCTCAACCGCCTCTCTTCGGACGACGAGACCGGACATGGCGGGTACATGGTCCTCGGCGGGTTGCCGGACGTTGACACAGTAGGTGACTACACGGCTGTCCCCGCGGAGTACTACGATGATGCGCCGTACCGCACACCCAACGGGACGCGACTCCGCTCGTACTGGGCGACGACCGTCGAGCGGCTAAACTACGGCGACAACGGCGAGTACACTGACGAGTACCAGACGATCGTCGACACGGGGGCTCCGCTGTCCTCCGTCCCGACCAGGGTCGCCGAGGAGTACAATGCGCTCTTCGACCCGCCCGGTTCCTGGAGTGAGATCCAGCAAGCATACCTGGTCAAGTGCGACGCTAGCCCGCCGAAATTCTCCGTCACGCTGGGCGGAACGACGTTCGGGACGAGCAGTGATGATCTCATCCTGCATGCTGGCGACGACGACGTGTGCCTCTCTGCGATTACCCACCCGCTGCAGATGGGTACAGGTGAGGGTGATGCGACGAATACGACGGAGCTGTATATTCTTGGCGCGAGCTTCCTCAAGGGCGTTGTGTCTGTGTTTGACTTTGGGAACTCGGAGATGCGGTTTGCGGTACGCGAGGAGAGTGCGGCGCCTGTGCTGGAGATGCTGGGTAGTGTGAGGCTGGTTGTCTTCGTCGCTGTTGTGGCGGTTTTCCAATCGGCGCTCTAGTGGTGCTTGACATCATTTGAGGCGATCTGATTTTCCACGACATGTATACCCTTTCTATTATGTTTTATGACTACATATGCCTTGATCTGTATATATTATGGTCATTACGGCTTCTAATGAAATCCTTCCCAGTGGATCGACCGTGGATTGCAAATAAAATGCCCATATTTGAGCCTTCCCCTCTCAGCTCCCTCTCCTTCCCTACCTTCCGCCTGCTCTACTCACCTTACTCATCCACTAGGTGCACAAGCCGCAGTCGGGAGCTCGCGACGAAGGATCCAAACAGCAAACCATCTTACCGCAGAAGATACACAGCTCATGAACAGAACATGTATTCTCATGTACATTAAATCCAACGCTCAACGACTAACAACCTCATTCGGCCACTCCAACCACTCCTCCCACCCGCACCCTTGCCCCAAGAACCTCGTAACCCCCTGCACAACAAACCGCCCCGAATCGCCAAACAGCGACGAGTCCCGGAACCGATGGAGCAACATCCCATAATGCGCAAGGATAACCAGCGCCTCGGGCCGTCCCTGCTCAAGCAGATCCCCGAACTCGATATCCAGCAGGAGTGGCCACGTCGTTATGCCGTTTATTGCGGCGTCGTGTTGATGCATGGGATCGCGACGGGGGGAGTCGGATCCGGGTGATGCTGATGATGGTGGGATTGAGGTTGAGGCTGAGGTTGAGCCGTCGATGACGTTTAGGCAGGCCTGCAGCGACTCGATGGCCTGTTTATATGTTTTAGTGAGGTCGTTTCCCAGATTCGCGCGCTCGACTAGACCGAGGAGTTTCGCGCACCCGGGACCCAGGCCCAGGCGGCCAGGGAGCTTGTACAGGTCCATGTTGTACTTGAAGTGTGGGGCCAGTGGTGTATCCTGGATAAAGTGCCAAGACTCGCCGATGATTGCGCGGACGCCGTGGTAGAGCCGGAAGAAGTGAACGAAGCGGGTGAGGAAGGCGCGGAAGTCGCTCGGATGGCTGCCATTATTACAGCCTCGGTTTTCCCCCGTATGCGGCCCTTGTTCTTCGTTGTCGTCGCGGTAGATCAGCGTATCGCACAGCATATGGATCCCCAACACGGCAGCAAAGACGAAGAGCGGGACGCATGTTTCGTGCGTGACGGGGGGATTCATCTCCTTGTATATGGCCAGCGCGTGAGTTTGAAGTTGAGCCGCGTGGTAACGGTAGAATGCCCGTTGAATGGGCGGCCGCGTCGTGCTCATGTGTAGTGCGCTGAACGCGAGGAGCTCGTTGACGAGGTAGGGCGATGATGTGACTGATTGGCCGACAATATCTGTCAGCCAGGGGGTCGACCGGGTTGGGTCGAAGGTCTCGAGGGTCCGGGTGCAGAGGTTTTGGAAGAGTTCGATGTGGAGCATGTTGACCGGCTGGTCGGAGAAGCCTGAGGATGCCGAGAGGGAGGAGGCTGAGGGACCCTGGTCTGGGCTTTGGCGATGCGGGGAGATGCCGGCGCCGGAACCTGGAGTGGTCGGCACTGAGTGTGCTTGTGGTTGAGCCTGGGCTTGAGGTTGAGGTCCCGGTCCCGGAAAAGGAGACCGAGGATTCGCGCTGAGGAAGCGGCTGCCGTATTCGCATACTCGCTCGGAGGCGATGCAGTTGGAGCAGATGGGCTGGCGCTCGTCGCACTGAGGGTACAGGAAATGGTTAATCATCCTGCGGGGTAATGAGAGTGTATGCCTCGCTTACACACCTTGACATGCCGCCGCTTACACTCGAGGCAGCCATTCCGCGATTTCCTATGGGTTCGTCGTGCCATTCCGAGGGCCGAGTCCGAGTACGCGTATTGCTGCACGAGGGTGGTGGAGTGGCGAGAGCAGGATATTAAGCGACCGTTATCCTGGCGCCTATCGTGGGAAAAGAAATCAGGGGCAGGTCGATGAAGATTTCTGATCTCTCTCCCCACCAATGCAGTGAGTCTCCAGATCGGCCGCGTGGAATCAGAACCTTAGCCTGATTTATCTTTGAGGCGCAGGGTTCATGAAAATTTGCGCAAATAAGAGGCGAGAAAGTCCGCGTATGCACGGGCCACACAGCTTAGTGCGGTTTTCTTTGGTCCGGGAGGCTCCACCCCGAGCCCTAATTTTATCTTTGCTATACGCGTATAGACCCTGGACGGATCGAGCTGCAGATTATAAAGGAGACGGCGTCCATTCCGCACGAGGAAAGTAAACCAACCATCAGAAGAGACACACAATTGTTACAGTCAAAAATGGCCAAACTCGAACCCTTCCGCGGCGACTACTACCTCTGGGAATACGTCCCCTCCATCGCCGCCTCAATTGTTTTCCTAATACTCTTCTTCATCCTAACAGCTTTCCACTGCTGGAAGGCCTGGAAGACACGAGCACGCTTCTGCATCCCATTCTGCATTGGCGGTATATGTATGACCTCCCCTATCTCCATAGAGTCGCCTATCCACCCACCACCCACCCGCTCACAAACCTCTTGACTAACACGCCGCAGTCGAAATAATCGGCTTCGCCGCCCGCGCCGCATGCACCAACCAAACCGCGGAATTGATCCCCTACATAATCCAAAGCGTCTTCGTCCTGCTCGGTCCCGTCCTCTTCGCCGCATCCATCTACATGGTCCTGGCCCGCCTAATCCGCAGCGTCGGCGCAGAAAAGTACTCGCTCGTCCGCATAAACTGGGTAACAAAGACCTTTGTATCCGGCGACATTATCTCCTTCCTCGTACAGGGCACTGGCGCGGGGATGATGGCCATGGACGGGATGGGCCAGATGGCCAAGGGGATTGTGATTGGGGGGCTTATGGTGCAGATTATCGTCTTTGGATTCTTTATTGTTACGTCAATTGTGTTTGAGAGGAGGATGAAGCGCGGGCCTACGACTGGGGATACGGTCTGGAAGAAGCATCTGTATCCGCTTTATGCGGTTAGTTGGCTGATCATGGTTCGCTCGATCTTTCGGGTGATTGAGTATGCCATGGGGCAAAAGGGGTATCTCCTTGCGAACGAGTGGCCGATGTTTGTCTTTGATGCGGTGCTGATGGTTGCTGTTATGGTTATCTGGGGGTATTGGCATCCTGGGACGATTAGGCAGGAGGCCGCTGGGGCGCAGTTGTTGAGTATGGGGAGCTATCAGGGTAAGGCGTGATCATGGCCGGGGGCTCGGATGGAGTGGTGAGAATAAGAAGGGAAGGGAAGGGGAGGGTGGCAGTGAATAGATGAGGAGTTGGGAGTTTGGCTTGGATTTACTTGCATATTGGCTTCCTGAAGCGGCTAGAACTACACTCTAGAGTCATATTTCTCTGGCAGGAGAAATCCTTACTCTATATGATGATACGATGACAGATGAGCATCATCCATGTCAGACCCTGCGTGTAACTATGGGACGGCAAAGAAGATCTAAAGCATACTATCACATGAGCTCATATATCCGGGATATGCCTTACTTTGACAGCAGGCCTCAGCTGACGAGACCCGCCATTGGCAGCCAATCAAACCAGGATCATCTTGCTCTGACCTCACTTGACTTGACCTGGGGACCTGGGGATCTGGTTTAGTTACACACGGATGAGATTTTCATGTCGCAGGGAACGTCAGAAGAGGAGAGCTGCCGTGTCATCCAAAATGGCAGTTATCAGGAATATATAAGATTCATTGGACGATTATCTGGTGGTAAGCGATCGATCACGGGCAATACTACCTTACTATGGGGATCATATAGAACATGGGGATCGACCGCTTATTCCTCCCAGACCATGCGACGTGGGAAGTTTTGTCAAGCCCAGGCCTCGCGGTCGAACCCACTTAATATGAGAACCGAACCAACAGTACAGTGCTACCAGCAATAGAATGCTCTACTACCACCCCCTACTGCTCTCTGCCTCTTGCATGCCCTGCCTGTTGTTCAACGAGGCTAGCATCCTAGTTCAGTTCTCTGCAACCCCCACCAACCCACACATATCCTTCCAAACCTTTTCCTCGGCATCAACATCATACATCTTTGGAACAAACCCAACCCCAAACGCATCCCCATCATCAACCCCCTTCCCCGCCTCCCCACAATCCTCCAGGTACCGCCCTCCCCGCCCCTCCCACTCCGCCGCAACAGCCGCCCAAACCGTCGTCGCAGCCCCCTGCTCGGGGCTCTTGAGAATCCGCGCAATGGCCGGGTTACTCATGAGTATATCCACAAATCCCCGGCCGACATGCCGCGAGATCGCAGTGTCTATTGCGCCAGGGTGCAGGCTCGTCGCGTGCAAATTGCGAGCCCCATACCGCCGCTCAATCGTGTTTGCCAGGTAGATTTCGGCGAGCTTTGCGCGGGCATATGCGGTCTGCATGTCGTATGTGGATGTCGCCCGCGTGAAATTGTAGTCATAATGCACGTTGTCGCCCTCGCCATCCAGCCCCGCAGCCCGCGCTGCAGACGAGGAGACGACAACGACCCGAGACGATTTCGCCGCCGAGGCTGCGCTCAGCAACGCATCCTTGAGCAAATGGAACAGATAGAAATGGCCGAGGTAATTTGTCGCAAAGTGCATCTCGTATCCGTCCGCGGAGAGGGTCAGCTCTGGGAGCCCCATCATGCCTGCGTTGGCGATGAGAGTGTTGATCTTGCCGCTCGAGAGGCGAAGAATCTCGGCGGCGGCCTGCCTGACACTTGCGAGAGAGGAGATGTCCATTTGCACGAGGTGGATGCGCGATCCATTGTGGGGGGAGGACTGGAGGAGAGTGGAGAGGGCAGTCTTTGCTGACTCGAGGTTTCGGACGGGCAGGTAGAGTGTTGCGCCCGTTGTTAAGAGTGCGCGTGCGGTTTCGAGGCCGATCCCGGACGACGCGCCTGTGAGGACGATGTTTGTGCCGGGGAGCGCGTTGGTCAGAGACTCGTCGGCGAGGATTCGCAGGGCTGTTGGGCGGGCGTCGCCCGGGCCGCTGGGGTTGGTGTGCAGGTGGGCGTAGGGCTGAGCGGGGGACATAGTGGCTGGCTCTGATGAGGTTGGAATTGAGTGGGATGTGATGATAGTATTGCAGAAGAGAGACGGATGATGAGAGTTCATGAGGAGAGTATTGAGAGTTTATATGTCTTTTGGCTTTGGGATATCTTACTATAGCTTGGGTCCTTTACAGCGGATATCTTACTATAGCTCGGATCCTTTACAGCTACGGCCTCCCATTCCATCGGCTTCTGAATCATTAACGCACTCCATTCTCGGTCATCAACAGCTCTACACAAGAGACTGATTCACAGCCAACCAATCAGATGCCAGTGCGCAGGGGTTCAAACTCCACCTGATGCTCGGCCGCCGGCGGCCGTCAGCCCGTCCGCAGATCGTCCACACTGCACCCGCAACCGGCGGCCGACTCTCTTTCCCCTCATCCCCGCCCACCAGCCATGGAAGCCACTACGAGACCCGCACCAGCTCTTCAAGCCTGCAAGTCGTGCAAGGACAGGAAGCGCAGATGTGACAAAGCACTCCCAAAGTGCTCGCTGTGCGCTAGGTGCTCATCGCCTGCCCCTTTGTCGATCAATCTCGGCTGACTCTGTCCAGGAAGAATCTGCGGTGCGATTACCGGTATAACCGGATCGAGTCAAACACATTGCTATCGCCAGCATCCCCTGCCGCACCTACAGCGATTGACACCATCGGCGACAGCACTAAACCTGAGCTCCCTCCCCTAACGCTCTCCTCCATACTCTTCCTAGACCCAACGCTCCTCCAACATGGACCGCTTCAAGTCCAAGTTGACCAACACGGTACACAGATTCCCGGCCACATTTCAGCCGCTGTCGGTAGCCTCGAGATGATCCAAGAGACGGCCGACAAGTTTTTCGAAACCATTCATCCCTGGATGCCCATCCTCTCGAGAGTGCGCTTCTACGACGTCTATCTCCGCGATAATCTCCACCACAATAAGGCCGATGTAGTCCTTCTCTTGCTCGTATTACGACTGATAATATCAACCCCAATCCAAGATCCACGGCTGGGGATTTACGATTGGACCAAACAATTTTACCAAAGGGTCGAGGGGTCAGGCACTCCTTCAATCTTGGTACTGCAGGCGAATATCTTCATCGCCATTTATGAGCTTGGTCATGGACTGTATCCCAACGCGTATATGACGATTGGCACCTGTGCGCGGTATATGTATGTCCTTGGGATCAACGGGACTAGTACTCGCAACGTGAATATGAATCCACCGAGACCAACGTCGCTGATTGAGGTCGAGGAACGAAGGAGGGCGTGGTGGGCTGTTGTAATTCTTGACCGGTAGCTTGCGCCTTCCAAGTTACCTATGCGCTACGCGATGCTCACTGACCTTTATTTTTTTATATATATACAGCTTCGTGAGCATCGCCGCCCCAACCCGCCCTTTCGCAACACCGGATCCGGAGCTGGACGATCTCCTACCGGTTGATGATGAGGATTGGAATAACGGGGTATGGCCTTAGCTCCACAATGACCCTGCCTACCACCGCTAACATATACTGGGGTAGATCGTCAATGCCACGGAAATCTGGACCGTCGCGACGCCCAGCACCAAACACATGAGCAAGTTTTCCCTTCTCTGCCAGGCTGCCCGGGTTCTGGGCAAAGTCATCTGTTTCCTCAATAGATCTGGCCCGCGCAATGGCACCAGCACCAGAAACGGCAACGAGGATGTAAACGCACGCCAGGATGATATAGAGCGGATACAACTCGACACGACCCTGCAGGCGATGCTCACCGCCGCTATGCAGCTCGACGAACCGGATCTGGACACGATTACTTTTATCTATGGGTACGCACACACCGTCCCTTTCTGCTCTCCATCACACTTTGAATCACACCCGATGATCCCTACTTTCACTGTTCTGTCCTACCTCTTACCTAACTAATTACGCAAAGCACCACGCTGGCCCTCTACACCCCACATCTGTCCAGCGCAACGAGCGCGAGCGCAACAACGCCAACCACCCGGGAACCAATCCTGCACGCACCGACCCGCGCATCGGAGCTCATCGCCGAGACCACCGACACCATTTACACGAACCTGCTCGCCAATGACTGTCTCTTCACCCGCGACGCGGCGGGGCTGTCCCCGTGGCGGGTGTACTTTGCGTACCGCACGCTGGGCGTGCACATGCGGACATTGCGGGAGGCGAGGAGTCTGAAATGCCCAGCTGTTCCTCAGACTAGAGTCCGGATCGATCATGATGGCGAGCCCGAGGAGACGGTCGAGAAGGCGCGGCTGGAGGAGATTGTTGGGGCCATGAAGGCGGCGTTTGAGGTTGTTGCGAGGCGGTGGAGGGTTGGTGGTAAGGTCTATTCTATTCCCCTATTTGCTGGCTGGTGTAATGGAGTGCCCGCAAGGACTTTGTCTGTCTGCTAATTCTTGTATTGTTTGGATAGGGATGTATTTGAGATTGCTGGAGGCACAAGAGGTCCTTGCGGTAGGTGCGTAGGTACGAAGATATCCTGAAAGCGAGTGGCTGAAAGAGGCGGGGGGCTGGAGACTTTATATTACATTTTCCTCTTATTATATCCATTTGCGACCTGATTGCAAGGATCTCGGCCCATGTCAGCCGGATGTTTTCCCTAGCAATGTCTACAGATGATAAATAATACGACGAAGACGGTACGAAGGCCCGTTGGACAACCACACGAGTAACCAAAACTCCCTCTATACGAAAAGGATTCAGAATAGAAATGTCACTATTCGATACTATTCACTATTCACTACAATATCTCATCCTCATTTCCTCGCAACAGTCACGTAAAACCCCAAATCCAGCGCCGCGCCTTGCGCAACCTCTCTCCGGAACCCCTCAATCTTCTCCCTGAGTTCCGGCCCCGAGCCCAAGAATTTATCGGGACGCTCATCCAGAAACTTGTAGCTGAGTTCCTCCCACGCACCGAGCACAGCATACGACGCGGTGAACCGCATGGCCGGGAAGATTTTCGGTGTGTAGAGCTTCGCCTCGGACATGCCGATGGACTTGCAGGTCGTGGGTAGGGTTTTGAGCCAGCTAGGAGATAGAAATAGAAAGATTAGCACATGAGCCAAGTCCAAAACTAGGGCGAGAGGGTATGTTGGTAAGATGGACGGACTCATAGCGCAACTCGGACGAATCGAGATACTGCCGCCAGGACGGGAGATGCTGCTCTAGCGTTGTCGTGACTCCGTACAGCGCGCTGTGCGTGGACTTGACGACGGCCTGGTTGTAGATGTCTGATTCCATCCATTGGATATATCCACCAGGCTCTGAGTATGTCTCGTCAGTACATCCATCGTTCAAACCAAGTAACCCACCTCCACCCCCACTTCATTCCGCAATATACCCGTTCTTAATCAATGGGAGAATCATACTGAGCAGATCCACCAAATTCCGCAACACAAACTCGGGATCATTATTCCGGATCAGAACCCCAAAATACCGAATACACACGACGTCGTATTGCCCCTTTAGCTCGTCCGGGACTGGCTGTAGGATATCGAGGGTGCGCAGGGAGACGTTGGGCGGTAGCCAGTCGGCCGGCGGGAACATGGCGTCTGTGATGTCGAAGCCGTCGATCTGGACTGTGGGTGGGACCGAGGGGAGGCGGGAGAAGGAGAGGGGCCATATTCTGATTGACGACAGGTTGGTTTTTTTCCCCTTGCTCCGTGTGTTTGGGAGGGGAGTGGATGGGAACGTACCCAGTCCCCGTAGCTATATCCGCGACCTTTGCATTTTCGGGGACCGGGATGTCCGGATGAAGGAGGTAGCCCAGGGACTCTTTGACCCAGTAGTGTTGGAGGTTCAGCCTAGCCACAGAAGAGCTTGGTTAGCATGGGCACGCGAGACTGGGGTGTGCTGGAGCATGCGAAGGTTGAAGGAGGTGGCTGTCAGAAGTATAATCGAGCCACACGGCGTACTACTGACCGCGCACTTGATTGGCTGTTCGTCTGGATCATATATTCCCCTTTGCGAATGGGCGCCATGGTTTTGGTTGGTTGATGTGACGGAGTAGTTGAGGATGATATTCAAGTAAGAAGGTCAGCACCCCTCCCACGACAGGGCGAGGATTGCGCAAAGATATACTACCCCTCCTTCCACCCCTCTCTGAGTAACCACATCATCACCCGCATTGGGCCTCCGCTCTGAGCTGAGCAAAAGACGGACTAGCGGGAGCGGTACATTCCGCTAATACGCATACGCATACGCCGCTGCGACGCCGTGATAGGGCCGATAGCGATC
This sequence comes from Aspergillus pseudodeflectus, assembly GCF_044049435.1. Lineage (NCBI taxonomy): Eukaryota > Fungi > Ascomycota > Eurotiomycetes > Eurotiales > Aspergillaceae > Aspergillus > Aspergillus pseudodeflectus. The sequence goes on along the minus strand of NW_027263799.1, from coordinate 92,893 downwards.
GGAGCTGCGAAACGCACGTGCGGAGGGTCTTGGTATGCGCATACTGCAGAACAGGTCTACCGTGCTAACTATTCGTTCCTCGGAGGTTGGCGAGGTCCATTCCCTGACCCGCACATGGTTCGGTTCGCGTCAGGGTTGCAGATCGTCGCCGTTCTATCTCCATTACGGAGTCGGCGCCGCCGAGGGGCTCCGCTCCGCAGCCTCCGCTAGGGTATTGCGGTCCGGTCAGCGGGGACTATGTGTGAAGCTTAGTATGGTGGCTTTTGGGCGTAGTCTTACGCATCTCAATGTACGATTAATGATTGGTATGGATTGTCCACATAAGCTTTAAGAATGAGCGGTAGTGCGGGCGTAGTGTGAACCAAGGAGTTGGTGTCCCTAGGGATATGAGCACTTGTTGGCAATCTCATCGCCGCCTAGAAGGTCGATCATATTAGAGAGCTGACTATATCGAGAGTTTTACCTTTCTTGATACAACAATTAACAATCTGCCTTTTCTCGGGAAGATCGAACTAAATTAACATTTTCAAGTTCTTTCTTTTTTATTCAGATCTCTGTCAGGTGTGCTTTTCTGGCATACTGTAGCTGCTGGGATTTCCGCGTCCCGCAGTCTATTTGGAAAGAGCACTATAATATGCGTGCATACTTCATTTCAAAGAAGAATGTAAGAGGGATCCTGAGATTGCGGGCATTGAATCATGCCCATGATAACAGAAGATATGTTGACATCCTTGCTCATCGCCACATCCATACCCAGCACACATCAAGTTATTCCTTAAGCGCATGATCCATAGACATCAACCAAAGGTTCCTCGCTGGATGCTGTTCAAACATACCTAGTACTGTCATAGGCCTCACGCAATGTTATCATAACCAGCAAGACTACTATCTGAACTTGCAGGATGCCGTCATGTGGTCTCACTAGGGGTCGGCTTTGTGAATGAACAGATGGATTTCGGCTCCTTTTCCGGTTGCCATAATCTAGTACAGGTACCCAAAGTAAAGTCATAGTCTACATGTATCGGAGCGCTAGCAGGATAGATATGAAGAATGCCCCCTTGACCGGAGTCTAGAAGTAAAAGTTGCTCAAGCAGCCCGGTAAGCTGCCTACTATTCACAATTTGGCCTCGCTTACAAAGCTTGGCTGACAATAGCATCATAAGCAGATCCAACCTGAGTATCGGATTGTTGATGTGTTTCCCGTTTACGATTCCCAACTGTATCAGATGATCTAAAGGTAGCAATCAGACATGGAAATACGGCACGTCACCGAGATTAGCAAGCCAGAGGCGAGCACACGAATGGTGGGCTGGGCAGGATTATCGGCACAGGCTAAAGCTAGAGAGGTTTAGGGGTTGAGTTAGCAGCGGCGCAGCCTATTCCAAGTGGAGTAAGCTTGGTTGTGCTAAGCAATGATTCAGTGATCCAGCCTTCAGCTGCTCAGCCCTGATCCACGCAGCTGAATCATGTCCATTTTTTAGGCCGCCAGCTCGCCCTCCGCTATCTCCGACGCCGAGTTTCTTATTAAAGGCCGACACTTTCCCCGGCGGGTCGCGATTAATACTGACCAGATCACATCTGCCACCTACCGACATACCCACTATCAAAATGGCTGACCTCCAGCACATCGCCCTTACCACCAAGCCAACGGCCCAAATCTCCTACACCTTCCACCCACCAACCACCCCGTCATCAACAACCCCGCCACCCCTCCTAATCTTCCTCAACGGCCTCGGCCTCCCGCAAGCCTCCTGGTTCGCAACAATCGCCAACCTCCAAGAATCCAATGCGCCCCTCCCCGCCCTCCTAACCTACGACCGCTACGGCCAAGGCTCCACAACAGACCGCGACCCCGCCGACGCCGGCGCTGAAGACCCTACACACGGGCACGACTGTCTCGCCGTCGTGCGGGATCTGAGACAACTGATCACGCAGATCGCGAGTGAGAAGCTTGACGTCAAATCCGAGGATGTCGATTCCATCCCGCTGATCCTAGTCGCAAACTCAATCGGGTGCGCGCTCGCGCGCCTCTATGCGCACGAGTACCCGCGCACCGTCGCGGGACTGGTATTGCTCGACAGCGTCCTTGCCAACTCGGACTTTGTCTCAATATTCCCAGACCCCGACGCTGGCGATTTCGACCCCGCGTCTCTCCCCGAGGGGATCCCAGCGGACGCCCTCCGCGCCGCGCGCGAAGGCATCGCGCGTATCTTCCACCCCTCCGTCGGGAGCAAGGAGGGTCTCTCGCGGAAGAACCTCGCGTCGCTCCTCCCGGACTCCCACGGGCCTGCTCTTATTGGACCAGATGGGAAGGGACCGTGGGTTACGGTTGTCGGGCATGACTTTGACACCTTTGCCAAGGAGTCTGCGAGGATGCCGATCGGTGGGAGGGGGGAGGAACTCACGAAGACCTATGTGAACCCGTATTGGAATAGGTATAATGAGGGTCTTGTGAAGATTACCCGAGAGGAGGGGAGGGGCAAGGGACCGGTTATCGCGGAGGGGGCGGGGCATTTCATCCAGAAAGATCGGGCGGATCTTGTTGCTGGGGAGGTTTTGGAGGTTCTTGGGAAGGTGTTGTAGAGCGTTTCCCATGGTCTTTAGTGATAGAATAGGAATCCCCCGTCTCGGTTCAGCGATTGGACCCGTGAATGTGAGCCCCTTGGAGAAATGGCTACCCAAGGAGATTGAATGAATTACGATGCCATTTTTAAAGAATCAGCTTTTTACGCCCACTGCTAGACACTTGCTTGACTCGCAAAGATGCGTCCTCCCTTCCCAACTCCAACTCCATCCAGTAAAATCCCCTCCTCTTCCTCCGTCAACGACCTCAGCCCTACTAGCCCCTTTACTCTCCCACCCCCGCCCCCACCACCCTCAAATCCCGACCTGTACGACTGCCTCCCCCTCGAGATTCTCGACCCAGCTCCACTAAATCCACCATTATCCGACCCCATATACCTCCGGGCCCCCGAGGAGCCGGACCCCGATCCGCCCAGCGAATCGCCTCGAAGCAGCGGCCTCCACGTTGCGCCCGCCGAGGCAATGATCCCCACGGCGCTCTCGACTATACTCCAGAAGATGACGGGGTTATTTGTCAGGAGGCTTTCGGAGAGGGAGATGGAGGGGAGGTAGATTATTCGGATGATTGTTGCGATTGCGGCACTGTACAGCCAGGAATGTTGTTAGCGGGGGAAAGGACGGGTAAGGGGATACATATTTGCAGAGGTCAATTTTTGAACGTTGAGAGGAGATGTCGACGTACACAGACCCAACCCCCAGCAGCACACCGACAGAAACCTTGACGCGAGTCCGCATCTGCGACGACCATAAGATCAATACGGGGAGGACAAGACCCAGCGTCAGATCCGCGAGGAGCGTCCACGACGCGTGCACGATGACCACGGCCACGACTTCAGATATTGGTTTGCAGGATCCGGAAACGCTGCGACCCGTTGCGGGTCCATCTCCTCCGAGAGCGAAATCATGCTGCTGCGTCCAGAAATACCGCACGGGGTCGCAGTAGAAGACCGCCCAGAAGAAGGTAAATATCGTAACGACGAATCCGGAACCCGCGAGGATGTAGAGGGTTAGGCGGTGCGCAGGAGTCGTGACGATGCGGGAGAGGGTGAAGATTATGGAGAGCTTGACGAGGAGGTTTGTGGTGAAGTAGAGGAGCTCGCCGATGAAGACGGTCTTGTTAGGGATGAGAAGCATTTGTCAGTTTGAGTCTCAGTGCGGTATGCTTGAGGGAACGGGAAGAGGCATGCGGCTTCGGATGGAGTGACAAGGCAAGAGTGATCTGGACGCATTACATACCTTCAATCCATTCTCATAGTCACCAGGCGAAACCTCCGAGCTATATCGCCCAACGCCGTAGACTAGGACGCCGAGGATGTAGCTTAGCGAGAAGCCCGTATATACAATCTGTTCATGATGGATTGTCAGCCCCTCAACCCTCTCCCTTGGCCTACAGTAATTGCAGAATGGGGACGTACCGCCGCACCTGCCGCAAGATAATCATCGGTCGACGTATTGTTCAACAGATAAAACCTGACATAGAAGCGCAGGACAACCGAGACCACCGATATCGCATACAGCACAATGCAGATCACCGCGCAGGCCAGCGGGTCGTATGGCATGATGTCGGCGCCGGAGTGGCCGTATGGGTCTCATGGATATTAACAGAATCAGGCTCTGGGGCCGGGAGAGAACAGAGAAAGGGCACACGCGGGCGAAGGCCGGTGTGCGATGTGGAGCCCCATTATGAGGGTTTGTCGTTGAAAGGCCAAGGTCGGGGGCCCCTGTGGGGGTGGTGATGTTCGTCGGGAGGAATCTGGGGGCCGTTGACACGAGAGAGGTCCGTGAGTGCCTCTTTGTCTTCTTGGAGTTAGGGCCCGTTGACTTGGTTGGTCGCTGCGAACGCCTTCAGGGGCACTGCGAACCTAATCGTCGGGTCATGTCCACATTCCGACGCGGGTGGCGAATCAACCTGGCCACGCGAGGTTTGTCCCCAGAAAATCGGGAACAGTGAGAACTTATAAACTCTATACCTCCGGTGAGTCTGAAATTCGAAGTAGGTGAACTTCCGAATGAGTAAAAGATAGCCTCATATACCGGGGACCCATTCCAGATCAGCCTTCTGTATGCCCCGTGCTTATCGTGACCGACGCCACCCAAGCGTCCCCGCACAAGCACCAAGAACCGAATAGATTCCATTTCACCACGTCTCTTCAAACGGGTGGAAATGCCTCCAAGACCCCAAAGACTTGGAATTGTTTCTACGTATCTCAAACCGCACCTTGCGCTAGCGCAGGTATCCACCCTAACAAATTTCACAAGTTTTTTGTCATAAAAATCTATAAGGCTATAATAAATAGATATTCGATAACTCCGTCGCATATCTAATTGCTGGGACAGCACGCTCAGCCGCCGTCAAGCCCGGTGTCCGCGTGCCTGTTTCAACCGAGGCCATTATGGCATCGCGCTCAGCCAGGTAAGACAGGTTCGTGACGATCAGCTCGCCTAATCGGGCCGGAGGAGCGGCAGCGGACACGTGATGCAGAAGAGATTTTAAGAGGGGCGAGGGGGTTGATTTGCACGCGTCCACTTGGGTCTCCACGGAGGATGGGAGGATTGTTGCCAGCTCAGGTGGAGTATGCGTGTAGTGTCCGAGAAGGTAAACAGTCATGGAGAGGCTTAAGCACGGCAAGGTCGCTAAAGGTGGGCCAATGGACGCCGTCTAGACTCTGAATAACCTTGCTTGGCCTGATCTGGAGCCTCAATTGTTTCAGGGTATGTCTGGCGAGGAACAGCGCCGGATAAAAACTGCGAAGACCAAGGATCGAGTGGCTGGGGGCCGTACTCTGGCGCGGAATAGATATGGCGGTATGATTGGAGTTTTGGGCAATTTGCAATCAAAGTACGCCTGCGGACCAATCCGACGACAGGTGAGTAACAGTGTTTGAAGACTGTATCCGTCTTCATGCTCGTCGCCTCACAGTCCATCTGTTGCGAGTCGGCGCAGCGACGGCAAGCGGAGGAACATTAAAGTCCACTTCGTCATACGCTCATTCTCGCTTTTGAACTCGTACCACCGCGCCGACACATAGGCCTCCTGGACATGCTGCAGTGTCAGCGTGTCAATAAGCTGGCCACCGGCCCAGTCAATAACCCGCTGCACCCACCGGCTGGTCTCGGGGAATTGGACCGAAAACCGGGTAAGGTTAGGTGTCAGGGTGGGCAGCAGCGCAAATCACGCATCGAAATCCTCGTCTGTAGCCCATGCCGCCCCGTCTTCTGCAATGAGGCATGCATGTCTATTGAGCGCTGAATATGATGGTTCCACTCGAGGTTTCGGTAAAGAATAGGGTTGACGATGGCATGGAATTGGTGAAAGCCAGATTAAAGAGATCTTCTCAGTCAAGCTGTTGTGCGATGACAACACGGACTTCTACTGGCAATTTCTACAGCATCTGGTACGTGCAGGGGAAGAGAAAGAGGGAAAGAGAGGCTTTAGGGATTTAGCCGCTGAGATATGAAGGCCAAGGACTGGCCAACAAAATGGCAGGTGATCGGCTTGTTACTATACTTTTTTTTGTGAGAGAGCCGGAACGGAATAAGGGCAAGCTTCTACCTGCCGTTGCAGAGGGTCGTTGGTTATATTGGTGTGAACCAAGGCTTGATGTGCTGTTGCACTTCGAATCATCAGCAGACAGACATGTAGACTCGTGTCTCTACCATTCGACTAGTTCGTCCTACTGATCTCAGGATATGACTTACCTTTTGGCTTGTCCCCTCTTTCCTCGCTCTATCTCATCCCCAGGGAAATCTGAGACCCAACATCTTCACTATCCAAAGAAGACCCGCATTGATCGCCTGTCACTCTCTGCGTCGCCCTTGGCCAAGGTAGTAGAGATGCAAGTTGAACCATGCTCTCGCGTAGAAAGTTGGTTTACAAAGCTGATCCTATTGCGGTGAAGGAGTATGGCATCGCCAAGATGGAAAAGTCGATATCCCGCCAGAGCCAACACCATCTCTACAACAAGAGCTGAGTCAATCTGCTTCCAGACACTGTCTCGCCGAGCCTGCAGCACCGCGAGGAGGAGGAAGATATAGACACCTTTGTCGCAGGGATCAATAATCGGCGTAACTGGACAATTCCCGGCCCCGCAGTTTGAGCTGACGAGAGCCATTGCGCATGGAAAGATGTTGCTATTCCACCAGACTCCCTCGCCACAACCACTTTTCTCGTCAGCCATGAACACGACGTTGATCTTCCCTTCCTCAAAAACCCCATCTCCGTTGTTGCTAGAACTGGAACTTTCTAATCACTCGCGTACAATATGTAACGACAGTTGGCAAGATGTGTTTTCGAGCGAACACCGAGCCATGCTGCGTAAACATCTCCAGTGTGTAGCGAGGGGAAAAGAGAAGAATGTTTTCCCCAGAAAGTCTGGGCTGGGCGGCTGAGCTTGATTCGCCTGGGGCTGGCGCCTCGTATTCAAGATCGTCCACAGGCACACCACACTTCCCTGTTTGGGTCTAGTAGGAAAACCCTCATCTCGTACCGCCGAATTGCCAGGGGCATTCGAATCCAACTCTCGTGTTCGCCGAAAGTTACTCCAAGGAGTGCAAGCCCTGGTTGGCGTTCCCTCGTATTGCAATTACGGGCAAAACCTTTGATCTCGTTCAGCCCGGCATGATGCTTGTGAAAGGACACAAAATCCGATCTCTTTCCCAAGGAGAAGCCCGGGGGGCGCTGGGGTTCTGTTGATGCGGAAGAATAATAACGAGCTCGTCTTCAACTTGCTTAAACACGCAAATGTACTCGGCAGACTGCCACGAAGCTCATCCTAAAATTTCAGAAGATGGCAACTTCTCCTTGTGCCTACTTGTGCTAATTATAAACACTGTTGGCTCCAGATAATTGACTGGCATTTTCGGCGAGATACCAGCTCGTAGTGAATGGATGGCAGTCGCCGGAGAGTCCTCCGTCATGGGGCTCTTCTGCTTCCTGACTCGCTGGCCATTGCTCGAACCCTCCCGCCTCGGAATTCGTTTCCTGCCCTGTCCAATCACCTGCTCGCCGTACCTTAATCTCCAGGAACGCGGCTGCAGAAGCGCGGAGGCTTAGCGGTTGCGCGGACTCTGAGCTGCCCACCCCGGGATGCTGATTCGTGCTAGGAGGGGGCGGAGCTCGTAATAACGGGGAATCGCCCGTAGCTCGCTTTGGGGATATGTTGGGCTTTCCATGAATACGAGGCGGCGCGAGGGGCGAGTTTCAGATCCGGCAAGACCTCGGCTGAGGAGCTATTTCTGGAAATGAATCCTATCTGGGGTGATTTTGAGGCGTAATTGGGGCAGGGTATAAGAACTCCCTCCAGGTCCCTTCCCAGCAAGAACAACCAACGTTTCCCTTCATTGATATCCTTCCTCACGAAAAAAACCAAAGTCCCAAACCAAAACCATGAAGTTCCAGGCCACCGCCCTCGCCGCCCTCCTCCTCCCCCTGGCCGCAATGGCCATGCCAAACCCCAACGCCAACCCGGAGGCCATCGCCGAAGCCGTCCCCGCCCCAGACCTCGAAATCATCGAGTTCCCTGTTGACCTCGACCTCGACGCCCGCGACGCCGAAGCCGACGCCTCTCCCGAGGCCCTTGGCCTAGAGAAACGCGACCGAGCCGTCTGCAAGATCGTCAACTCCGGCTCGGCGAGCGTCAAGTGCCGCAAGGGGCCCGGATTTAGCTACGGCGTCGAGGCCTATGTGATCCCTGGCAAGGCATATGGGTTTGATTGCTATAAGAAGGGGTCTTGCTATAAGGGGAATTGGTGAGTTTGCCTATGTGTTTTTTTTTGTTTTTGGTTTTTTTTCTGCGCGGAGCGTCTGGTATGGGATAGATGGCCAGGATGAACAATGTTACTAATCCTGGGTTTATTATACAGCACTTGGCAGAGGATTACATGGAGTGGAAGGACATGCTATGTTAATGGATATTATACTGACAACAAGTGCACTATGGGTATGTACTGTACTCTCCAGCAAGTTGCGCTGGCCACATGTGATAGTATACTGATTTGATGCTGCAGCGTCTCTTGGGAAGTGCTAAGTAGGCAAATAATTTGGCTTTTGGGGTTATAGTGAACTACTATGGAAAGCAGGAGGAAATAATGGTGGGGCGCCTTTTATTCTAGTTACAAAACCAGGGGTTGTCGCGGGGAGTAGCATAATATTTATAGCAAGCGACACAAATGCGGTACATATTTTCGCTCTTCTCTTTATTTACAAATAATCCACTTATACAAGGTACTATCAACCTGCGCCTATGCTTGACAGAGCGTATCCCAAGTTCAAGGGAAACGCTCTATCAGTAAAGCGTGAGTGGAGTAGAACCAACCTAGGGAGTAGCAGCTCCGAGGGCAAGACGTACTTCCAGAACCGGCAATACCGAGGCCCCTCGAAATCTTGGTTAATGATGGCAGAGCTTCCTGCACCAAGCGTATAGTCTACCACAATCCTAACGACTCGCCATACCCAGTAAGCGGCCAGAAGTTATGATAATACCTAGCAGCTCCGGAGGAGAAATGATATGTAGGATAACGAGTTCTAATTGGGTAACTCATGGTTGTACAGTCTTGTCCTCATACAATACACGCAATCAGGTCTAACGCAGATTTATAGTTGGATAGTAGTAGGCTGCTTGGTATAGTTTCTGGGCCAGGGCAGCATAGCGAAAAATGCATGGTATAGTATAAAATGGAATCTTTGTGAAGCTTTAATGGACAACCGAGGTGCCCAAAGTACATTCAGGTGTATACTCAGGATGTATTATATTCTCCGTTTGCATTTGATTGATAATCCTTGTGGCCCAGGGCCGCATATAGCGGTCCGAATTGGCACGAATCGTACCTAGGGTACGACCATAAATTATCACACCGTGAACCTTCAGGATGCGAAGTGCAACTATACCAATACAGTCTATTCTAATCTAGATCCTCGAGGCAAAAAAAGCGTGTCTTGCCGTAGAAAACTACTTGGACCGCGAAGCCGCGAACTGGATAGCAACAGTGGGGAGCAAAGCAGCGATAGCGACAACCCCGCACATGACACCTGCTGCACCGGAAAGCTTGAGCGTCTCGAACATGTCAGGAAAGTAGAACGGGCCGATCTTGCCAGGATCAATCATTAGCTGATGATCTCACACGGTCCGAGTTCGAGTTCGAGAAGCAATGACATGAAGGAGGGAAGGAACAACAAGAGGAAGATAAAACTCACAAATCCATAAACCTGGCGATACAAGTTAATGCACACACCGACATCCGTCGCCCGCTCCTTGTAGCTATCGACCGCAAACGCGATGAGGATGGTCGTAACAACCTGATTCCCAAAGCTCGCAATCGCCGCGCCGACGCAGGGCGTGACATTCCACGTCCTGTCCGCCTTTTCCAGCTGGACTCCCCAGACGAGCAAGCCCGCAACAACCGTTACGTACCCAATGTACGAGAGCCACAGCCGGTCCGCGTCGCGGACGTTCTCTCCCTCTCCTTCTTTCAGGTTCCTCCCCCTTCTTCGCTTCAAAGCAACCAGGAACCAGTCGGAGACGGGCCCGCTGACCTGCTCGCCCAGGACGCACCCGATGATGATAGCGATGAACTGCAGGCCAATTTGCTGCGCGGTGAAGTGGAACTTTTCGCCAAAGACGATGGGCATTTCGACGATTAGGGCGATGTTCGCGTAGCAGAAGACGACGGCGTGTGCGACAGCAGGGATCAGGATGCGGGGGTGGCGCGAGAGGAAGAGCGGTTCGATGAACTCGCGGGGTCGCAGGGGGCGCGGGTCGATGCGTCTGGGGATGAACTTGGTGAAGAATCCGCGTTTGACCGTCTCATTTGGCTTCCGCTGCTGTCCCGGGGGGATATACAGAGTTTCCTCGCCAATGGCGACATAGAGGGCCAGTTGGACGAAGTTGATCATGGTGAAAATCCAGAAGATCCACTCGACGCCGATATGCTCCGTCACGAAGCCCATGATGAAGGGCCCACAGGGCGTTCCGAGCGTCAGCATCAATGTCCACCAGCCCAGCTTCTGGGCCCGGTGCTCCGGCTCGCACAGATCGTTAATCACGCCGCTGCCGATACCGAATGGTGGCGAGATGAGAATCGCGCCGAGGACCCTGGCAGTCATTTGGGCGCCGAATGTGGTGGACCGGGCAGAGCCAATGTTGCACAACATCGCCCCAGAGACTGAGAGCAAAAAGACATGGTATCGGCCGTAGATTGCGGTAATTGGTTTCCATACGAACGGGGCGATTCCGAAGAGAAGGATCTAGAAAGCCAAAAAAAAAAAAAGGTCAGTAAGTACTCCGCGAACTGCAATAGGCAAACATAGGATGGGTATGTGAGTACCCACCTGCGCGGAGGTGAGATAGCTGGCCTGGGGCACAGTAATGCCATATTCTTCTGCCAGAGACTCATACGCGGGGATGATACCCGCAGCGACGAAAGTCGCAGACATGGAGTGGAATGCCACCATCAGGATCTGGGCATTCTTCTTCCACCCAGGCCAGTTGCGCGGGTTGGCAGGGTCCTCCATCATGTAGGAGTCTTGCTCTAATGGTTCTTGTGGTGGCGTGGGAGCGACATCTTCCATGTGAATCGATCTCTCTGGGAATCCTTGCCCCTGAGGGTCTCTGGGGAAGACATTTTCGTGTCTCAATTGATGCAACACGGATCAAGTGGTGCGGGAATGGTGGTCAGAAAGAGGAAAGCCTGGGTATTGCACAGTTTGAACCTTGCACCACGGGCGAAGCAGTATTATAGAGGACCTCCACCGATCCTAAAATGCCATTTCCCTTCCCACAGCCCTTCAATTCCGCACTCTGGTGGGCCACATCCCCACGGGGACGTTCAGGGGCTGTCGATAGACCTGGGTCATGATAAACCATGCCGTAAGCCACCCTGGTTGGCTGGTCCTAGGGCACGGGAGGGTCTCAAGGGCCAAGGCGTATATTCTTGGTGGATACTGGACTCGGACCGAACTGGTAATTCCGGACACCTGCGGAAATTGACCGCTCACGGTATGCGTGGACCCGAGGTGGGATATGGCATTTTCCAATGGGCTCCGAACAATCGGGCCCGGCTTCGGGATGGCACCCGAATCCCCGGAACGAAACCCGGAGCTTGCGTCACCTAAGGAGCTTGTCCCCAGGCATCTGCCAATTTTCACTAGCCTAAGCAAGCTTGGTTTAATAACTTGATCACTTCAAGCTTTCCTGTATATAGTTCTATTGAGTGTATTCCAATTATAATGAGTCTTCGTCTATGTCTATGGTACATCAAGTCCGGCTTGCGTCATGTCTTAATCTAGTTCTTCAGCTGCAGAAATTCAGCACTGAATGGATAATCCGCATATCCCTCCTCACTCATCGCTGCATAAAACGTCGATCGATCGTACTTGTTCAGAGAAAGTCCTTTTTGAATCCTGAATGGCAAATCCGGGTTTGACAGGAAGTGTCGACCAAAGACAACAGCGATGTCGTTGTTCTGGTACTCCTCAAATGCTGCCTCTGCGTTCTGCGGGTTATATCCACCTGCCACGAGGACTGGAGAGGTCTTGCCCCAGATATCGAGAAGGAACTCGATACCTTCAGTCTTCTCAGTATCTACATTATTGATGACACGCGATTCGATGATATGCAGGTACGCCAACTTCAGCTCCTTCAGCTGCTCAACAAGGTATGTAAACTGCGGCACGGGATCAACCATCCTCATCCCCTGCCAGGTGTTCCAGGGACTAACACGGAACCCAACACGCTCAGCTCCAACTGCCTCAACAAGCGCACGCGCGACTTCCACTGCAAATCGCGCGCGATTGGGTACACTGCCTCCCCACCGATCAGAGCGACGGTTCGTGACATCCTGCAGGAACTGGTCGACCAAATACCCATTCGCACCATGTACCTCAACACCGTCGAATCCAGCCCGAATAGCGTTCTTCGCAGCGGTAGCAAAGTCCTCGATACAGCCTTGGATCTGAACCTCGGTCATCTCCCTCGGAACATTCCTAGAGCTCGCCGGGTCCATGGGTACAGCGCTCGGCGCAACAAAATCAAACCCTCCCTCGCGCTTCAACGTCTCGGGGTCCGCGGCCCGTCCCGGTGCGAATAGCTGCGCGAAGATGTAGCTGCCCTTGGCGTGGACTGCATCCGTAATCTTCTTCCACGCTTCAATCTGGGCCTCTGTGTAGACCCCAGGGAGGTGGGGGCAGCCGCCGTGCGCAGCGGAGATCTGGACTGCTTCGGCGATGAGGAGTGTCCCTGGAACCGAGGCGCGTTGTTCGTAGTAGGTTGGCGTTATGGGGAGTTGGACGTGGTTGGCGTCTGCGCGGAGGCGCGTTAGGGGCGCCATGACGACGCGGTGCTGCAGTGGGACATTGCCAATGCGGAGGGGTGTGAAGAGAGGCGATGGCATTGTGATGGGCCGTGGGCGTGATGGTACAAGATGTGGAAAGGAAAGATACTTTAGGGTGTCGAGAAGTTGAGATACTGTACCTGGCCTGAGCCTCGATTTGTAAGTCTTCACTCCGGTGCTTCCTCGGGGTTCCAGCGGGAAGAAAATTTTGAAAAGAGTGGCATCCGAAGATCGATTTCCAAGTGAATGCCAATCAACAGCCGAGATCAAGAGGCTGTGGGGATTCAACCGGGAGGAAACCGTGGGACGGCCATTTGCCCCTGGGCTCCATACGTGGCTAATGGTTAGGTTCAGAGATGATACTTTCCCTTTGATTGAATAAATGAGTCTTCTGAGAGTAGTAGAAACTAGAAGAAAACAAAAATTAGAGGTATTCAGTCCACATTGATACCACATATATATATATCGCCCCTAACGTACGCAAATTTCGAGGGCGACTTCTACAAGATCCGCTAACACTTCGCACTATTAGCTCGAAATAACTAGATCAAAGAATAGCCCAAAGAGAACAAGAAGCTTAGTGTAGTCCCCGGCTCATGGCTCTTCAGTCCATGGTCTGATTGCAGACAGGAACTTTAAGTCGCATTTGTCGTGGTTGGAAAGTGTCTACAAGCCATGCGTCTGGGGTTTGCAATCTTAGGATTACAGGTATATATGGCTACATGGACCATGCACTACTGTGACTTAGTCGGCCTTTCAATAAATACGTGGAATCATAGAGTTCTTCGTAGAAAAACGCATTCCGACCTTGATTAGTATGAAGACGGCCAATAACTAAAACTAGACCTGGTCTCGACAGTATTACAAATAATAAAAATAGAGAAACGGAAAAATCCGCAAAGATGGAGAGAATCACACGGAACCTTCAAGGCTCCATCCTGATTCCAGAGAATGAAAGTGGTCTAATATCCAGGAGCAGTGCCATGCTCAGCCCACTAGTGGTCGTCGCCACGAGACGATTCATCGTGCTGCGAGATTTTGTCACGTTCTTCATCGCTATTTTGGCTATGCTCTGCTTATTTCTCGTTATCGTCGTTAGCGGAAGATTCACCGTGCTACTACCACTTCTTCTCACCCTCCTTACTGTCCTTTTGACCACCCTCGCCATGGGCGCTCCATTCGTCATCGTTATTATGATGGCGCCGGCAGGACCGAACCTTCCACTCATAATCACAGACCCCAAGTTCCGGGCTATACGCAGTCCCAGGCCCGCAGGACTTGCGGACAGGAATGCCGCCAGCAGCACACTCCCAGAACTTGCGGCAGTCATCTTTGTCGGGCCACGCGGATCCGACATGGCACTTGCCTTCATCCTGCTTTTCCTCATTGGCAGATATCTTATAGCCTTGCTTCCAGCCATGATTATTCTCTTTCTTCCTGTCATTGCCATGCTCTTTGTGGCCCTTCTTCTTGTCGTCTCCGCCATGGCCTTGACGGTCCTTCTTCTTGTCATCTCCTACATGACCTTGATGGCCCTTCTTGTCGTCTCCGCCATGACCTGGACGGTTCTTCTTCTTGTCATCTCCTACATGCTCTTTGTGGCCCTTCTTCTTGTCGTCTCCGCCATGGCCTTGACGGTCCTTCTTCTTGTCATCTCCTCCATGACCTTGCTGGTCCTTCTTCTTGTCATCTCCTCCATGGCCTTGATGGCCCTTCTTCTTGTCATCTCCTCCATGGCCTTGACGGTCCTTCTTCTTGTCATCTTCATGACCGTGGCGATCTCCCTCCTTCCCGTGACCAGAGCGACGACACGTAGGAACCTTCGACTCATAGTCACAGACACCGATATGCGGGCTGTACGCGGTACCGGGCCCGCAGACCTTGCGGACGGGGATCCCACCAGCCGCGCATTCGAAGAACCCGTGGCAGTCTTTCAAGTCTCTCCAGGTTTCGCCGACTTCGCACCGGCCGTTGGGGGCCGCGGAGATGGTGGGGATGAGCAGGGCAGCGGAAAGGGCGGTTAAGGCTTTTAGGGTAGCGTTGGATAGCATGCGCATCTTTAATGGTACTGGACGGGTGAGCTTAGTATGGGAATGGTAAGTAAGGTTAAGAAAATTGGATGCTGGCGAGAGGCTTGGATGACGTACGTATATGCTCTTCTGTTAAAGTATTATAGATACACGAGAAGTAAATGGTAGGTTTAAAGAGTGTAGAAAAGTTGGATCAGATGCCGAGTGGGCAATGGGCTGGGGTCGACCGTGTTGCTGCTATTGCCGCTGTTGTCGAGTTGGCGTTTGTCGCTTGTCGAAATATAATTAGTCGCGTGACCATCGCATCTACTTATAACTTTAACGACTCGAGCTCTACCCTACTACGCGCGTTGGACATGGTTCGAAGCTTGTTGTTGTTGTCGTTCATAGAAGGCAGCTAACTTGGTATGCTGGGCTCATTCCTTCCAAGCGAAAAGTCGCGTCATTTGGGCCGAGACGGTTTTTCCGGTAGGAAATGTAGGATTCAACATTCCCCTACCCCTGCATACTCATACTACCCGCCTGCAGCTTTCTGACATCTCTATAGGCGGAGCTGTTAGGAGTCTGTACTTCCAGACCTTTCTTATTGGCAGTCAGACCCCTCCACGCAGGTACAATGCATGTTAGTTCGTAGATGTTTTTGAATGCTTGTGCGACAGGGCTCAGGTACCAGCTCACGGGAGCAAGTCCCTGGGGTCTTGTTCAAGGAGCGTTGAGTTCAGACTTCAAGGTTTCAGGCCAAGCCTCCTAACAACAGGCCGACAAATCACTGACTTGCTAGCGTAGCCATTGGGAAATAGTTTGGTACACGCAATGATGACCAGTAGTCTCCCCGTCTCTGGTCTCGGGCTCCATACTGATGACATTTCCACTGGATGCGAGTAATAAATCTTCGCGTTGCGAAAAGAAAGAGGAATTGAAGTGACTTCTACTTTGCCCTGGGATACGTCAACCACGAGTGATAAATTCGGTTTTATATTTTCGTAATGGAAGGGAAAATTTTGACTAGACTTATACCAACTCATCCGTTATATATATATCGCTTATTAGTATCCAATGCCTGAAGGCCGCACGGGCTAGAGAACCCCTCGGTGCGCTTGTCTTATTGCCTAATTATGCTGCATATGTATTATTACTACGCGGAAGAGGATCGGACGACTTACAGAAGCTCACATGTCACTACGCGAAATGTCTTCTTTACAGTTCATGTCTCTCCCTTTCTCTAGTTGACTCCAGCAAAAACATCATCAATGACCAACGTGCATAATGACTCGCAAATGTGATATTCCTTTAGTCTATTTCGGAAGGGGCATGAGGGCAAGAGCTAGATTAGCGCCACACATAGAGGCCGTACCTAGAGCATCTTCTTGAAGAAATATAATTCCTGCTAAAGCATCACGAATGGTGTCACGACACCGCCAAGCATTCTGGAAACCCCTGACAGCCATTTAACGTATACCAAGGCAGATTGCCCAACCCACCAGGCGCACCATGTAGCTTAGGCACGCTTCCCTCCATGTCTGATCATGGAAAGCGCGCTCAAGTCTGCAGGATAGCCCGGCGGAGGGGACGATTGCGGAATGTGGCTCGACCAGGGCCTTGGAAGGAGATTTATAGAGATGTCATGGTTTCTCGGTATTAAATGACGCACTGGACAGGTAGGTCGAAATGTTGCCGTCTGGGCCAGGGTGGTTCAATGCCTCTTGAGTGACTGAATAAAGGATAATAGTACGAACTATTATTATTTATCTATAATAATAATGCGTTGATAGTTCTTGTATCACATAATGAATAGCATGTGGAAACAAAGTCCAAAGTCTCTGGAACTTGGCTGGAAAATAGTTCCGGAACACGTTTAATTAGCCTTGAACCAGTCTTTTACTATCTCCACGTTCACTCAATCTGCTGTCGAAGTGAGACTTGATGTAGGGCTCGCTTAGAAGAACAACTGACTCGCAACTCTCGAATCATGAGGGCCATGTGGGCGATGGCGGTGTTCGCTTGGCATGACCAGACGCTCCTCCGCTCGATCATTGGTGATTGAAACAGGATCGAGTCCGGGCCAAGGCTTGGGAGTGGGAATGTCATGCATTCCTAGCCAATTAGACGCGTTGTTGACTGAACAGTCCTACTTTAGCAGCCTCGCTTAGATTTATCATTTCACCATGACGCCACTGACGAGGTGCGCAATCAGGATGCGGAGACAGCGAGGCATCACGGTTAAATACTCACGATGCAGCTCTTGTCTCGAGGAAATCGCCTCCGGTTGACATTCGGTGCGACAAGGCAATAATCATCTACCCAACTTTCCATCCGCTGCACGAGATGGGCGTGGGAGATGTTGTCGGTATGTTGATCCATGTGAAGCTCACCGCGATAAACGGCTTTTAGCATACACATGGCTAACTGTTTAATAGCTCGGTCATTCGGCTATGTAGACCCGAACTTCCCCAATCCCGGTGGCGAGAACGACACGAGTGTCATCATCTACGGCTACACGCCCTCGATTGCGATTGCAGCATTCGCGGCAGCATGGTTTTTCTTGCATCTCATTACTCACACCGTGCAAACCTGGAAATACCGAAGCTGGTGGTGGCTGACGTTCTCCACGGGCTTGGTCTTCGAAATCATCGGGTACATCGCACGCAGTCTCTCGGCCAAGAAGAATCCGTATAACCTTATTTACTTCATCATCCAGTACTTCTTCATCGTCACTGCGCCGGTGTTTCTCGCCGCGGGCGTATATACGATTCTATCTGCGTTGATCGCAAGATTGGGGAATGAGTACTCTCCGCTTCGTCCCACGTTTATCCTCGCATTCTTCATCACCTCGGATGCGATCTCGACCATTGTGCAGGTTGCTGGCGCCTCTCTCATTGGCGTGAAACAGTCTCGGCAGGAAGATCCCACGACGGCAAACAACATTCTTCTCGCAGGCCTCGCATACCAAGTCTTCGCGATTAGTATCTTCGTCCTGTTGACGGCGACATTCGAGTTCCGAGCTCGCCGGGCAATAAAAGAACATGGTCTTCACGTCTTTTGCGTATTCTTTTCCATGTCTACACTCATGATCTACATGCGGAGTATTTTCCGCCTCATTGAGACGGCAGAAGGGTTAGGTGGGAACCTGTCAACCCACGAGGTATACTTTGCATGTCTCGAAATGGCGCCCATCGCGCTTGTTGCTCTTTTGTTTTGTATCTGGCATCCTGGTCGCTGTCTGGGACCTCGAGTCCGCTCACCGCTCGAAAAGGTGGGGAGACGGTGACTTTGAATCTCACCGGGCGATATCATCAGCAACCTAGTTGTCAAGAATGCGCATAACCAGGGCAATGAGCTTCAAGTGTCCAAATCTATGCTAGTGTCACAAAAGAAGCACAGCAGCAAAGAAATAAATTGGATTGACTTAAAACGGTGCGTAGGAATTACTGTTGGCAGGACAGTAAGTGAGCGCTAGTCATCAAAAATCCGCTTATTCTGAATATAAAGTAGACCAATACTTTCAGAATACCTGCGCTGCAGTAAGACTAAGACATGGTAGGGCATGGAAGAAGCACTAACATTTGCCGATACCTAGAGAATATGGGATAACCATATGCTGACGCGGGGCGTCTTTATTGGAACGCCGTTGAACACTACCATTTCGAGCGGTTGGTGGTTGGCACCATTCATGCGCCATAACTCGAGAGTTCTCCCTGACATTCTGCACTCCACAAAGTCTGCTGCAGAGCCTTTTATCAGTCCGCCAGATGTGGGGTGGAGCATGATAATTGGGAATCTTCTGCTCACCGGTGTTTCAAAGCTCTGGTGAGAGTTTGAAGAATGGGGTTTGTGCTAGATTGTTCACTGGTCTATCCGCGGCCTCGTCGAGACAGGACGTGGGACGGTGACGGCGTTGTGGAAGCGCAATAGGAGGTGCACAAGGACGTTCCCATCGCCGTTTCCTAATGTTTAGCGGTCGGACATATTCGGCACCCGGGCGAATGCCCTAGACCAGCCATTCAACAGCTATGAGGCAGGGAAGAAGAAGCCAGGCAAAGACCATACGGCCGATATATCTCTTGCTTATACTGAATGTCTTGGTTGTTGGGTACTTTGGGGAATTACGATGAATTAACAGAAGCATTAAGGAGCAGAGAGATATTCAATCCCTGGGCTTGACATCTACTTTGCCCGTGTGAAGCATTAGCTTCACTATACCATGCCACGCCCCTTGCTCAGCAAGCAATAAAGATGGCCGGCCAAAGGAAAGATGGATTATCAGGACGTAATATAGCTGATAAAAATGCCTTGTGGCTTTTACTATTCCTTAGCACCTTAGTCTATTTATATGTTATTATATCTTAAAGCCCTCAACTAACAGGAACCTAACCATGGCATTATTTATATACGCTTTAAGATAGGCCGTATCTTGCAGCATCCAACCATGTGTTTCACATGCGGGCTACAGGGAGGGGAATTCTAACGACGTCCGCAGTGATGTGCGACTTGACAGGGAACCCCTGGCAGGTCAATACTACGCCAGTACTTCCGAAATCGGAAAATCGGCCATCCACTATTAGCCTCCACCGGTGATGTTCGACCTGCCGTGTGTAGACGAGCAAAGGGAATTCTGTGTGTCCCGCCTCTGAATCCCAGCGGTCAAGTGGGGATAAGTGATGAGCGGAACTCTGGGTGCTCTGCTCTCCACCCCCACAATCGGGTTTCGTGGCTCCACCGTGCCGGCGGGGTACTAGCCCAAAATAGGGGGTCAACTGGCAATGAAAGTGCGATGCTCCGGCCGCCTGTTTGGGAGTCTATACCATACTTTATTAGAAACTCCTACACTCTCCGGCAATGTCTTGGTTTTGGCTACCGTGTCATCCATCAGGCCGCGCCCAAACTTCAGTCTACTTGAATCGACTAGTCTAGTGAGGTGACTTAAAAGGTGCCCTTGTCGCTCATAGTTCGCGCAGCCGTGCCTCTCAATATTATTGCTCCAATCATCCTACGAGACAAACAGACAAATACCTTGATTATCGCAGCCGATGGCGCCGCTCGACGTCATCATAATCGGTGGCGGGCTCGCCGGCGCGTGCCTGGCAAATGGCCTAATCAACAACTCCGACGGCCAGATAGACGTGACAATCTTCGAGCGCGACAAGGAAGGTTCCGAGCGAGGCGGCTACCAGATTCGGCTTGGAGCGCATGCGCTCACGGGGTTCAAAGCCTGCCTGACTGCGAAGCAGTACGCCGATTTGCTTCCCTGTTTTGGCAAGTCAGGCGGCGTGGTGGCATCGGCGCCCTGCATCTTCAGCTCCTCTGACCTGAAGGTCTTGGTGGACCTGAGTAAGGCGCCAATATACGAGAAGAGCGCTCCCATTGCACGAAGCCGACTTCGCGAATTCCTCCAGGGCCCGCTCCGTGAGCGAAAGGTGATACGATACGGCAAGAAATATGTCGGGTACGAGGTCCTGGGAGGGAACGCAGGTGGGCAGAGCAAGATCAGAGTTTATTTCGACGACGAATCTCAGGAGGAGTGCGACGTGCTTATTTCAGCAGAGGGAAGCGGGAGCCGGACCAACAGGCAAATTGGCTTGAACAACATCGTCACAGAGGACAAACCGGGCCGTGGTGGTTTCATAGGGAAATGCCACTTACCGTGGCCTGTTCTCCAGGGCTTACCAAAGCAGCTTTTGGAGAAGGGCACCATTTACACGGGAAACTCGAAGGCCATGGTATTTGCCGCGGCGTATCTACCCGATAACATGTCTACTCAAACCCGAGCTTCACATACACAGGACTCGGACTTGAAGCCACAAAATTACGACGAGGAGCAGGCATCGCTGTTTCTCGGCGTATCATGGACGACAGGGCCTTCTGCAGCAGAACTGCCGCAGGTCCGCGACAAAAAGGCCCTTATGCGGCAGAAGCTGACTGAGGCAGGCTTCCATCCGGACTTCCATAAGCTCGTGGATGCGGTGGATGAGGAAGCACTCATCACTACCCCGTGGAGATACGCCAAAAGTGACACGCCAGTCGACTGGAGACGAAGACTTTTGGCGCAAGACGAAACCGGGTCGAACCGGGCGATCGCAAACCCGCGAGTGTGGTTGATAGGAGACGCGATTCACCCGATGCTGCCCTCGAGGGGCATGGGAGCCAACAATGCCATTCATGACACGGCGGACGCACTAGGACCACTCTTGGACCTCGCAAAATTGAACGAGTTGCATGGTGGCTTGACGGATGATCAGGTTTGTACCCAGTTAGCAAGATTCGAGAATGCCATGATCCCAAGAGCCTTCAGTTGGGTCAAGAAAAGCAACAGCCAGCAGGTAGGAGGCGTTCAATTCCCCCCTTGAAACCAAAGAATGAATCCAGGCTAACGGTGAGCACCAGTTACCGGACCTAGATAGCTTGAAGGGGAGAGCAATCATCGTTGGGCTTCGCGTGGTACTATTCGTGCTTGGTGCATTCATGAACTGCCTCAGGCTGTTTGGTTGGAGGCCGAAGGATGACGCTCCGGAGCTTCCTTAGGAGGAAATACCATCAGAAAACGCTGCCGGGCATGTGTACCATTGGACGTCGAGTTAAAGGCCAATCATCAAGTGAACTCACAAGAAGCTATTTCATGATCGGAGATGACTGAGAATCCTACTTCCCCAAATCAAGAATGAGCCATTTCTGGTACACCGTGCCACTGCCGTAAATATGCCGATCGTACTGTCTGGTCTTAGAGCGGAGTCCCATATGTGGCTTGAAACGTCGCGATCTTCCCATACGGGTGATTCGTTGAGGTTCACATGACACGGTTGATAGGGTTTGAATTTTGTCCATTAACTAGCCATACTACTTGTGTATTTCCCTAGTGAAGATACAGTCGTGCACAATGATCGAATCCAATCACCTGAAGTCAAGGATGAAAAGGCGGCAGCCAAGGCAAACAGCCTCTAATTCGTCATGTTCCCTATCTACAAAATGTCGAACTACCATATATACACCATAAAAGCGGGGAAGGAGAGAATCGTGAGCTTGTGAGGAAGGTTCTCAAAATATCTCGGTAGCGACGTGAACTCCGCTCAGCCACCTAGGCTACACCTTCGTCCACCTGAATCCGGCCTGTAGATAACGAGCAGCGCCATAGGCAAAAACAGAAGCAACCATGGTGGATCCACAGAACAGTTGCAGGCCGAGAAAGCTGTTACCACTGCCAGTCTTATTCGATATCAAAGCGCCGCCAAGCGGACTACCTGTCAACGCGCCAAACGCATTCACGAGCGCAGCAAGCCCAATCCTAGTCCCAATTTCTTTGATGGGGCTGATCTGAGACACACAGCCCGGGAAGATGGTAACGTAGCCGCCAGAGCCGAAGCCAAACGCAATTGCGTATGCGATGATGGCTCCTGTGCTGTCGCTGCCCGGGATCCACAGCACGAGCGTCAATATGCCGGTAAAAGCCGCGATCATCAGCATGCAGTTGTATTGACCGATAAAATCGCCGAGTGCGCCTGCCACCAAGCGACCAACGAGACTGACCGCGTTGATTATGGGTAAGAGGTAGGGGACTAGTTCGGGTGAGATACCATTCGCCTGCGCTTGGATGATAATGTAGCTCAGCGGTAGAAACATTCCCCAGAAGAAGAGGAAGCCCCCGACCATGGTTAGAAGCATAAGTGGTTCTTGGACGCAACGCTGATAATCAGCCACCCTCAATGGCCGCGGCTTCGGTTGGACATGGGATTTGATTAGTAGACATGAGACCGCGCAGAATGCCAAGAACATAAAAGCAACCACCCTCAAAGTCCAGGCAAAGCTGATTGACTTGAATAGCCGAGATAGCATAATAGGCAAGACGATGCCGCCGGCAGATGATCCTGAGTTGACGATGCCGAACACCGTCCCCCGCCGCTTGCTAAACCATGATGTTGGTGAGGTCAACGAGGCCGTGAAGATGGCGCCGGAGCCGATAGAGCTCAAGACAGCCTGCGAGAGCAGGACCTGATAGTACTCCTTTGACAATGACAGCATCATCAATCGGAGGCAGTAGACCGGTGTCCCGATCAGAAGTAGCCAACGGGGACCGTACGAATCATAGAATCGCCCCCACTGCAGGAAAGGGTTCCTCTCGCGTCAGCCAGATCGCATGTCTATGTGATGTGGAAAAGCATGGTAGTGCTTACTATTGCTGTGCCTCCAACTTGAAAGAACACTTGCAAGCTCGTAATCCAGCTGATGGTGCTTGCACTGTACCGAGCCAGCGGTCCAGTCTGGTAGTACTCAAGGAAGACGCCAACACAGGTAACAAGTCCAAAAGTGCAAAACAGGCCAAACCAAGCCCCAATGACGACAAGCCACGCGGAGAGACCACCCTCAGGATAGTCGGACTCGTTTGCAGTGGGCACAGACTGCCCACTCCCCTCCGCTTCGATATGGGGACCTTCCTTGGCATCGCTGGAATCTGCATCACCGGGGGCAGTATGGGACATGATGGAGAAATGGTTTTTATTTCTCTCTCTTTGAAATGAGTCTCGATTCAGTGAGGGTGGAGAATCTGTAGCAGGAACCTCGCCAAGACGTACTCCTCCGTGAGAAAGAAGGAAAAGGAATCGACAAGGGTGAAAACGAGGTCAAGCTGAAGATGGAGAAACTTGGGAATTTGCCTTTTCCAGAAGTGCGTAACCTGGTGATCTTGCGTTTTGAAAGACGGAAGATGACAAGAGCTCCCAGTCGGAACGGCACAATTTTTATCAATATAACGTACAATATATTCACCAACACCAAGACACGAGAATTAGGAATCAAGGGAGGGAACACACTGGATCCTGGGCCGGGACACCGTAGTGGTAAGGGAGTATTGTCTTGGAGTACTATCGACGCCCACCAAGAACAGATTGGCTTAATGTATATCATGTAGCCGACGGGGCCGTGTGGGGTAGAAATTTGGGGTTGCGCTGGGCAAAACCGACCCTCGCCATCATTGTCCGGAACAAGACAAAAACGTACCGGGGTGGGCTTAACTCCGAACGTGGAACAGGTTTGACGGAATATCTAAGGATCTTCTGGCGAAACAAGTTGGGAAGCGCCTAATCTTGCGTTCAGTTGGAGTCCGAGAACTCTGCGCGACACTCTACAGATAAACATCTTGAGCACTTGAGCAAGAATTTTGAACCAATACGTAATCAAACTAACTATCTGTGTCACAGGTTCTAGCTCTACTGTGCAACACTGTGGAAGAGGATGATCGGTCCGGATACCAAGATCTCAATTTGAAGAAGTTGTAAAGAAACCCATTTCAGGAGCCTCAGTTTCTACACCAAATCCAGTGCTAGGGCATTTATATATTCAGTACAATAGGTTCAGCGTGAGGCAGCGACAAGACCCTTGTCTTGCCGTTCTTTTCTACAGCACGTGTGGCTGCCGCGGTGTCAATCCGCCATGGCGGAATACAGCTATGCAAACAAGTCAATCATCATTTGTGTATACACAACGCGCAGAACGTTGTTTATCGGGCTTACTTTGGGAGGATATAGTAAAGGACTTACGCTTCGTCGTGCAAGCACCAGATCACCTCACGTGGGCGCCCTAACCACTCTACCTTCATCGAGGCAAAGTCAGCTGAAGAGCCGTCAAAAGGCCGGCCGTTGAGATTCGCTCTCCCCGCAATGGCTAGAATGGCTATGTCAGGTTTCGGCAGCAAATCTCGCAGGATGCCCTCGTATCCCCCCAAATGTGCGCTCCATAGCAGCGCTTTGTCACCAATGATCAAGTTGAACATTAGTTGGCCGCCGTCACTGTGCGAGAAGACGTTCCGCCGCCGATCGCTCACGTACTCGACAAAGGAGCGGTGACCCGGTGTCATCTTCTCGGCTGGCATGAGCTCGCCCATCCTTAAAAGGCCGTATTGCATGCCTATGTTGATGTCAAGACTGCAGCTGTAGGGGTTCGCGACGCCCTTGTAGACTGTTGCTGTGTCGATGACCTCGGGATGATCTTCGGGCATGAAGCAGTGTAGAGATGGCCAAACATCTACTGAAAGGGCGGCAAGCGGGTGCAGTGGACGCTTAGGCGCACCGGGCAGGCTGGGAGCCAGGAGCGATGGATCAGAGTTGGCTTTGTCGCGAGTCTCGCGTGTGAAGAGCG
The DNA here is from genome assembly GCF_044049435.1 of Aspergillus pseudodeflectus. NCBI lineage: Eukaryota > Fungi > Ascomycota > Eurotiomycetes > Eurotiales > Aspergillaceae > Aspergillus > Aspergillus pseudodeflectus. The sequence continues at coordinate 67,832 of NW_027263799.1, read as the reverse complement.
GGATACGCTCGCCTCCCTGAACGGCTAGGAGCTGATGCTCTGGGACTCCGGCTTCTTTCAAGAGGTGGATCGCTTCGTTGTTTGCTATGACTATAGCGCCGGTTTTCATGGCGATACGATCGGCGCCGGGGAGGCTTCATGTCAAGACTCATCAGTACGGCGGGCCATTTGCTGAAAATCTTAGTGGTACTAACTGGTCAAAGTGCGCATGTGAAATGAAAATATAATCAGCCTCCTTTACTTCATCAACCGACAAATACGATGGTAGTATTGATGGCTTCTCAAGCCAAGTATCGAGAAAAATCGTAACGCCCTTGGTACGAAGCCGGAACGTCGTCGCGCCTTGTGTAGATTAATGGCAAGAATATCTATCATCGATTGAGGCAAACGCACCAAACCATTCCAGGACAGACTCTTCCATTGCCGACAGAGATTCCATTACTGCTGTTGCAGTGGTTGCGTAACGGATCCAACTGCTCTCCTGAATCCCTATGGCCAAGTTGTAAGTAGAGCTGAATGCTCGTCCAAAATCACAAGGCAGTGGTCCGGTTCAGGTCTTCTTGCCGCCAGGACTTGCCGGTTATATGGTTTTTGGTACTTCATTGGCAGCAACGGCAACAGAGGGGGGACCAGTGCTAGACACGGGGCCGGCGGGGTAACATCTTGGCTGCTCGGCCACACACACTCAGGATGACCCCGCATATGATGTGGAGGTTGAGCGCATTCTCGCCCTTCTGTTTCCCCAGGAATCGAGTTTCCCGGCCACTTGTTGCGAGGTATGGGTACACTGGCTGCGATTGTTTAAACGCACCCCCTACGATACTACACTTGTCGACCCAAAGGTGAGAGAGGAGGAGCTTAGCATTTTTGGCCGTAAACGCGTCTCCGCCTGATCCGTGCGACGAGCGGGAAAAGACATTTTGTTCCACTGAGTGGTAAGACGCGACTCGAACGGCACGCAACAACTTCCACACACGCACCGAACACGCGGACCACACCCGGATGGTAGCGGGACGAAGAGATGCATACCGAGCCAAAGAATTTGTCGTGTGAGTATTGCGGCGAGACATTTCAGCGCCGGGAGCACCGGGACCGCCACCTGCTGCGCCATACTGGCCTCAAGCCGTTCCTGTGCCACATCTGCTCAAAGTCCTTTTCCAGAAAGTCCGTTGCCCGTGGGCCTGTAAATAGTTCCCTTTGTCTTGCTGACAAATCCCTAACAGTGATAGTCTGGTTCGTCATCGCTCTTTGCATGGAGCTCACTCGCGTGATTCGAGCAGCCAAAGTCGGCGTCGGGGGCAGGCGTGTCGGCCTTGCTCTAAACTCAAACAACGGTGCGATGGAGGGCTTCCATGCGCACGATGCTCCGTTAGAGACTCGGAGTGCAGCTACAACCCGCCTAGGCCCTCTGGTCGGGCAGCTCCATCTCCTGGTACCGAGAACGACGATCATCTCCAAAGCAAGACGCAACGGGCTGTAACAACGCTTACAGGCGTGGATCATCTACGGCCATCTGATCTTTCCAACTGTGTGGCCCAGGCGGCCGGCGTTTCTGTCCAGCGTGTGAGGGGCGGGGAGCCAAATGTCTTCTTAGAGGAATGGAGCAATCACCCTCTGGGGTCTTCAGCATCGAGTAATATCACCAATATTGCAGTTAGCACGCTATGCTCGCCACCGCTAGATAGGGCCGTCCACTGGCAACACCCCTATACCTTGCCCGCGGACATGCCAGCCAACGATGCGGCGTGCAATTTCGCCTACACAGCAGATGAGCTTTGGATGCCCTGGAACCCATTGCTAACCAGCCTTTCGCTCCCATGGTTGATGGACGGCCCCGAACTTTCTATGGAGCAACCAGTGCTCCCAGGTTTGGAGGACAATTCACCTCTTGCTGCCCATTTTCCTGGTTCTAGCCCCGCGGCGGGTTGGACAAATGAAGCCACTCACCTTGGCAGGGCACCATGTGTCCAGACTTATCTAAGTCCAGAGAATATATGTGGAGGATATACACGGCCATGCCGAAAATTTCCCGAGCCTCAAGCTGCGAGTGTCGAGATAGCCGGAACCGAGATCTATGGCCACGTCCAGGGCATCCCAGAACAAGCCTCTGAAAGCTTGCATCGCTTTTACATGTCGCAACATGTTGAGCCAACCTCTGTGGTCATCGCGCAGCGGATCCTGCACGCATTTGTCGAGCTGTACTTTGAGTACTTTAACCCACAGTTCCCCTTCCTGCATCCATCCCGCTTAGAAGATCCAGAGCTGCCCTGGATTCTGCTGCTCGCCACGGCGGCGGTCGGCAGTCAGTACTCGGAGATTCAAGGTGCGGAACAGTACAGCATGGCACTTTGTGATTTGCTTGCCCGAGCTGTAGAATCCACAGTAAGTTGCCCTGCGTGGCCCTCGCCTCTGGTCTGCGTGGGGATTGCTGATGGGCCAATTTCCACTCTACGTTCAGATGGATGCAGAGAACATAGTAACAGCACAGAGTGTCTTTCTGCTTCATATCCTGTGGATGTTCTCCGGTTCGCATCAAGACAAAATCATATTACAGCGCAAGAGAAGCATCCTCGTCACTCTCTGTTGGGAATTACTTGGCAAAGCAGACAAGCGCACGAACTCAATGCCAGTAGAGCCAGACCCTGAGGAAGAATGGCAGAACTGGCTCTCTGCAGAGAGCCGGATACGCCTTGTCACCTGTGTGAGAGGTAGGAGATCAATCTTTACCGTGTTGATCTGGGAGGAGAGCTGAAAAATAAACAGTGCTTGAGTGTCTGGGATCTATTTTCCTTGGTACCCCGCTCTTCTTTTGCCTCCGCGACTTTACACGACAACTCCCGTGTCCGGAATTATTGTGGCAGTGTCGAAATGCGCGAGACTGGAAAACACATCAAAGGACTCTGCCTGGTAGGTGTACCATGATGAATTTGTCGTACAAGATTTGCTAGCTGATTTGACCTATAGAGTACCAGGCCGACCAAAGACGTGGGCATTCAGATCAGGAATGGGCTAGACTAATGCTGGAGTGTCAGCCGTTTGCCTCAAAGGTCATCCTGCTCGAGTTGTTTATTGACGAGAGAAGTATTGCTCGTCAATTATGTTCTTCACAGCTCCTCCGATCATCATTTACCTCGCACCTAAGCACTCTGGGGCAGGGTAGCGCGCACGCAGAAGTCAACCCCGCTTTGCTCGGACTGGATATTAGCAAAAGCGAAAGCAATTATCTAGATACCGCAATCGGCCTGTTGGCGTATGTTATACCTGACGGTTGTGCAGCTGCCGCGGGAGGTCAATCAGAGACCATTTTCCATGTTCTAGCTATCCTGAGGCGCGTCCCGCTGGAGACATTACATTCGGCAACTGGATGGCAGACGAACGAGGAGCAGATGTTGGAATCGAAAACGAGACTGAAGGACTTCTTCCTTCAAAGCGGTGCTAGAGCCCGCAAATGTCTATGGCACGCCACTTGCATCTTCAAAACAACCCGCAACTGCCGCAGATTTGCGTGCTACGACGCATTGAGCCTGATGGTGGCCATTTGTTACATATACTGCTACAGTGAGCTGTGCATGGCGGCCACTCAATCGTCAGCTCAGATGCTTCCAGCTTCAGATGGAGCACCTCGAGGACAGACACGGCCATCCGTCGTGCGCCTCGATCAACTTCACGAGAAGTCAGCTATAGAGCGGTGGATTGAGAGCAGTGCCGACAGCATCGTCCACCTGACGGGAGTCGGGCTCCTCGACGGCTCCGACCAATGCGTCCGTTTTCTCCGCGATGTTGAGAAGACACTATCATCTCAAATTGCCTGGCGCGGGTTTTCCCTCGCCCTTGCTGGCAGCTTCGCTCAGCTCCGACGCGGGGAAATGCCCACCAGGAAAGACTCGAATGAGGACTAGGACCTCTACTAATTAGTCATAACCCACGACTTAAACGCAAAAGGCGATTGGTGAATTTCTTTTCTTTACGGCTTCCTAGCACGGGTCTCAAATACAAAACTATCGACGGCGATCCTGGGGAGAGTCATGACATGGGAGTCAGATCCCCTCACCAGTAGCTTAGCTCCTTTCCTCGACTAATCACAAGGGTACAACCCCACCGGCACAGCGGCGTCCCCACACCCCGCAAGATGGCTCTTCTCCATACTTTTCGGCAGTTCTTACGACCAGATTGATCGATTGAGCAAGCACAAGATGAGGCCTGTCTTTCTTGGCTTCGCCAAGTAGGTCCGTTCTGATAATTACATAGTTCCCTAGACTCAAATCTCGTACACATATAAAGTCGTGCTCATATGTGAAACCACCGCCTACCATAAGCTGAAGATAAAGCCCATTATTGGAAGTATAACGCCATGGAAAAGATACCCTCACCTTGCCCTTATGTCGAGCATCAAGAGAACACGTCGCAACTCGAGCAGCAGCCTACGGTTGATGCTGCTAGGGAGACTGAGATCAAGCTGTTTCACGGCGACGATATTATCTTGGTGCCAACTCCATCCTCTGACCCAAAGGTTGGCATTGAACCTCACTCCGCTCAAAATTCTCATGTCCTTCATTTCTGACGCCATGGCATTATAGATCCTCTCAATTATCCAACATGGAAGAAGTGGGCCATCCTGATTCTCGTCTCCGCATACACATCAACGGCTGTCCTATTATGCTCGGGCATGGGCGCCATCTTCAGCATCGTTCTCCTCTCGTACCCAGGGGAGGAAAAGCGGGCGAGTGATCTGATGACATTCCCCACGCTGTCCATGGTAATCGGCCGCCGCCCGGTCTTCCTCGCCTCAGTGGCCATCATGGTGTGTGGTCTGCGGTCTCTACGAATCTCAGAAGCCACATTGCGGGTCGAAACGTTATGTCTCTGGCTGCTGGCCAAAGCGAGTCACTAGCACCGCTGATGATCCAAGAGATACACTTCCTTCATAATAGGTCCCGGCAGCTCGGCTGGTTGCTGTTCATCCAGACCATTGGTGTCGGTGCATTTTTTATTGCCTCCCAGTATCTTGTGACGGCTTACGGCTGGAGATGGTGGTACGGCCTTTTCACCATCATAAACGGCGTCATTCTACTGCTATCTATTCCCCTCGCGGCCGAGACGGCTTATAAGCGCCCTGAATCGGATCTCTCACAGGCCATTCATCTGGTGACCATGTAGCTGGATCCTCAAATTCGTCCATGACGCTTTCGCAGCACAGGGCAGCACTCGAAGCCATGCAGGGGCGCTCATCGTCGCCATTGCCTTATTTAAAAAGTGCAACCTCTATGTCAGACATGTCTCTGGTCTAATATTCATTCTTCGTCTTTGGCAGCAGGTCGTATTAATGCTATTGCCACCGTTGGATTTTATTCATGAGTTGAGTACTACTCTATGGCATCCAGTCTCTGTAGGAACGCCACTCACATACTGCATGCGTTAGAATTCCTTTGCTGCCTTTGCTAGATTGTCAGACTGGGTCGCGGCTGTAGAGTCCTCTGGAGCACCAACTGTGAGATCTTTGGATCCGTAATTTTACTTTCTTTCTGCTCTATACTCTATCCTGTTAACTGCAGAAGACACTTTTGCTCCTGGAGCTCTATCTATTTGAGGTAGTTATTTCGGCTCGACTGCTGTAGAAGCGAGGTGTCATTATATTTAAAGGTACTTTGTTGGCCTTTATTCGCCCGTTCAGTGCGAACCAGCATCATCTTTTGAAGGCTTGAAGAATAATCATGCAGCCTAAGGGACGCATTGTCGCTTGAAGCTATTGTGAAGGACGTTGCTATTCCCTGTATTGTGCCCGTATGTGCCGCACTTAAGATTTTATTTACCCGATATATCGCCCTGCGAGTAGTGGTATTCGAGTAGATAAAATCTGCGTGGATTCGGGCATTCATTTTGAGACGTGAGGGACCCGAGCACGCAGCGTTCTCCCGCCGGTTACCCCACCGGGTAAAAACGCCACAGGGACGAGTAAGTTACTGTGGCACTCTAGTGGACGGCATTTTCTATCCGCCGCTGAATGTATGAATAGTACAGTTAAGATAAAATATAAAAAGGCATGCGGACAGATGTCTCACGGTTGACTTCATTGCCGAGGTTACTTTTGGCCAATCTTTCTGCCTCTTCGACCAGGTTGCAACCAACGACTTCCATGTGCCCGCCCACATTGGAAGCACTGGATGTGGCAGCGGGCTCGATCTGGGATCTTATGTACAGGCCAGGCTTTCGAACATTAGCCCCCCTCATTCCTATCGACATTGCATCCCAGCTAAGCAAGCCACCCGCCCATTTCAAACAACTTTAATGGTAGTAACCCCTCCACCCATCTTCAGCGGCATCAGAGAGATTGACAAGTCCAGACCGTAAATCGAGCCGTCGAGCTATTCAGATCAGTGCAGGCTTCTGGAAGCCACTTGAAACGGCTGGTTGTGTTTGAGAGATTGGCCGACCTCAAGAACCGCGAGCTGATTGCCGAACGAGCCTTTAATCATCCTCCGCCCATGACATGCTACAGATATGTGTTACGTATCCCGTTGACGATAGGCTCGGATGATGATGTACGAGATCATCTAAAAGCCATCCGGTAAAGTACCAGCTGGATTCAAATATGGTAAGTACCGCAGACTCTTCACTTACTCTCCATCCTCGGTCTCTTCCGACTCAAATCTCTCATCCATAGATTGGTTCCCTTTGGCAATTCCATTCATGTATTCTAGATACCGAGCACCGGGCCGTAGGCCAATAATCATCGGCGACTACGCGTCTCTCTGTCATTGGGTAACGAATGCTCCAGGTCCAGCGATGATTCATCATGGGGCAGGCCGTATACGAAGCGTAGACTCAAAGGATTCTGACCATCATGTGCGGAATATCACGAGGGGATGGGTTCGGGTAAGGGTTTGAGGCAATTTTGACGTTCGGACGGGCAGCTCGACAGGGAATCACGAATTGGGACGGAATGTGACAAGGCCGGGTGCCCGGGGTCCTAAGAGCCAATACAGCGGAAGGTCCCTTTGAAGCCCAATTTGCCAAGGAAAGGAGGCCGGCTGGGGGGCGTGAGCGGACCCCAGAGCCCAGCACCAGGGGTTTAGCACTGAAAGATACAATGAGCAAGTGTGCGACCATTATCCAGAGTACCTTGCCAGGATACAGTGGGAATGGTAGCAAACGTCCCCTTCAAGAACGCTAAGCCGGGAAAGCCGACGAGGTTTGAAGTCCATCCAAGTGCGTTAGTGCCGGGGGTGGTTCCTTCCGTTCCTCTGATCCAGGCCGACGCCACCGGTGGAGGGCCAATTGGCCAATTAGCCAGATGCCCACGTCAAATCGAGGGACTGGACTTCTCTCAAGTAACTGCTCAATGCTTCTGCCTGGCTCTTCTTGCATGATATGCCCCTTGTTCAACACCGTCCCCTAAGCGAGCCTCTCGCGACTAAGGGGAGCAATTTCCATATCCAGTGCCTCCTACTAGCAAATCTGATTATCCTATCGCACAGGACTAACGACGCGATCCTAGTGCTTTGGCTCCTACTTGAAGGATCATCGCTACTACTAGTAGAAGTATGTCGGAATGGAAGCCGCGTGTGGGAATGGTCGATAGATCCGCAGAGTGCGGCTTGCTACAGCAATGGGTTCTCATTGATCGTACAGTGAACAGCGTTGTTCTGACAGAGCAGGCTAGGGGTGATACTTAGGTACACGATGGAGAACAAATAAGACGAGACGGAGGTGGACTGAAGCGAGGCGAGGGAATGAAACCGAGCAACATCATATCAGTGACCAGGGTCGCATAGCAAGAAACGCAGAGGCACCGGCAGTAGCCAAGAGACCAGATAGAGCAAGAATTATGGGGCGCTGGGCGGTACTTGCGTCGTCCTTCGGACAAACCAAGTCATCAGGATGGTTTGGGTCAAGGCACTGGAGCGCAGTCAGATCCGCGGAAACACTGGCCGCCATTTCCGAAGACAGGGAGACCCCACAGGGGTTCACCGTATGGGCTGGGGTGGTTGTGGTAGAGTTGGTGGTGACGGCACATGTGTTGCGGCCGCCCCAGTTGTAGCTGCTTGACGAGCTCATTGTTTCGCCGGTTACATTGATGGCGACAGCGTTGAGATCCCCGAGACACGAGGTGTTTCCGGTTGCCGCGACAAGGTCCACCATTCTGTCGGGGGAGCCGGTCGAGTTTGCAATGGTGAACATCCTTGACCAGCTGAAGCTGTTCTGGGAGAGCGCTTCGGAACTCAAGCCACTGGCGAGACCTTCTGGGTTGCAGCTCTGCCAGGTGACCCTCCAGCTCAACCACCAGCGACCAGGCTTCGAACCGTCGTACCAACGGTATGATAGATATGGGTCGGCGCTTGACCAGTTTGCGTATGCCAAGTCGTGGGAAACCGAACGTCTTGGCCAGCTATCGTCGAAGTCGTCCCAATTCGTGACGATGTAGGAGACCTGCGGGTTGAGGAGTTCAGCCTTCTTTGAATTTTGGAAAGCAAACATTATAGGGAAATCCTTGGTGGGCGCATATGTGTCGTTGCGTGGGAAGACGAGGTCCACCTCCACCACGCTCACTGCGCTCACGACCCCCATGCAAGCAGCGAACAGCGAGGTCACTGCGGAGAGGCGCATCCTGATGCCAAGACACGATATTTCAAATTGTGTGGGAGGTCGGGGCGGGCAGCGCAAGAGCCAACTGAGACTTGTTGGGTTCTGTTTTACAAGGAAGCGAGAGAGCCAAATCACCTGGCAGGTGAAGGAAGGATTTGTAGTAAGGAGGAGAACAAAATAGGGGTATTACTCCCCAGACTAGCCGATACTGTGCCTGACAGAAGAGCTGATCTCCCGCACCAGCCTTACAGGGCCACGGGGTTCTCCGGGCTGGACTTGGAACGGGTCTCCATGTCAGCTGCTTGGCCTCTGTGCTTTTCACCGTCTTAAATCTCGAGAAGGCAGCCGCTAAAGGGAGCGCCTGCGCCGCAATTTCCACCCCAAGGGAGGCCTTGGCAGCGACTGTGGAAGCGAGTCGCCCACCAATTATAATGGTTGCCAAGATTACTTGCCAAGATCGCCCAAGAAAAGGACCAGACCAGACTGCCAGAGGCGCCAATGCTGCGGCACTGATTGGCGAACCTTCATTTCATGTGGTGAGACGCAGCGCACCGTTACATCGCATTAGGGCCCCTTCTCGCTAGAGCTCCGTCGATCAATCACGAGAGCGAGTCCCGCAGGCCAATATGCTAGGGTAGTCTCTGCGCCTGGATGAGACCCTGGTTCCTGCGCCAGGAGAGCAAAGCTTCCACTTAACCTTCCTTCCTACATCACGTTGCCCACCTCTTATCCCCAACCTCGCTTGCCGAGGAGCGGAAGCGAAATAAGGAAGCCTGAGGTGTTGGCTGGCCCGTGTTCAATTGCGGGAGACCACCCCGGTAGCCCTCACGATCGTATGGCGCTGGCCACAGCATTATATTACATTTGGCTTCATCAAACGAGCAGCCGGTGTTGCACTAAGGTCCGCATTACGCCTCGGTTAGGTGCAAGTCCCAGCCAAGATTCGAGGCCCTTAAAGCGGATGCTACCACCCCTAATAATCCGGACTAGCAATAAGCAAGACCGAATGTAAGACTCTAAGTGAAGACCTATAAGGGATTGGTCGAGTTCCCTAATAGATTACATTCGATGTTCCCAGATAGGCGCACCCGGCCGCCCAGGGGCTTCCCATGCGCAACATGCATAAGAATATATCCACTTCGCAAGCGAGTTATTTATACGGCACGGGAACATCGCTAGTATTATGGCACTGAGCTAAATTGTCCTGGCTTCAAGTACTCTACTAAAAGTACCAGGGGACGAGATGAGGTGCAGCACGCTTAGTGCGATGAGTAATAGGTCAATCTGTATGCCGGCCGAATAAAGAACTGTTCAATACTGGTGACTGACTCCTATATAAACATTGGTAGACCAGAGCTACCTGATGACCATCCTTCATTTCCCCAACTTTACAAGCGGTATACCACTATTTCTTGCTTAACCACCATATTGTCGCTGACGTTGATTGGCCCCACAGATTCCATTCTCCATTGTCAGTCATGCAGCTAACCAATCTGCTTGCCGCTGGGCTCGTCCCTGGACTTGCATCGGCCCTATCCCGCCGCGCCGTTGACTGCCTCTTTGCTATCACCCCCGGCAGCGGTGCTACATGCGAGAGCTTTGGAGGTTCCTGGGGACTGTCTGTCAGCGAACTACAGGAACTGAACCCCGGCATCACCTGCCCCGATCTAGGTAATAACTGACATTGGTGTAACGGGGTCAATACATCGCCTTACAGTGCCTAGTGGGAACAGTACCGGGATGACTCCATAAAATGAGGGGCAGATTACAGTTCCACAGGAGGTGCGGTCCGTATGCAGACGAACTGCTACCCTGCGCCGTGACTGACAAGCTAAGCGAAAATTGAGTGGCGAACTCTTGTGTGATCCGTGTCGTTAGCCGCATGGACCGGTTGTTATTCCTACAGGGGAAGCCGGCTGAGGCTGCGGCCAAAGTCGTTCTATCGCCACACCGAGAGCATGGCATCGTGTGAAAAAAATGTACTCTACCTATCCCAATATGGTGGACGTGCCTGCAGTCTGAAAGTTCGCCACAACCAGAGGGGCATGATTGGGAGAAGGGTGAGGCACACAATTGAAGCAAATGAGGGGTGGTTCGAAGAGGCTACAAAGAGCGGGTTGGCGGCACACCTGAGTTCCCTGTCTTTAGGAAGGAGTGTCATAAAATAACATTAGCGGCAAGGTGCTAATCACCCATATGTCAACAAGGAAGGAGGAAGTAGGATTCGTAACCGCCCAGATGGGCGGCGTGCGGGCTGTCCTAGTCAGACAGCCCAACAAACGCCGTAGGCGTATTTACGCATGGAGTATGGTGTGAAAAGACGGAGATTTGAAGACTCCCCGGTCTGCAAGATTAGCACGCAAAGGGACAATGTACAAGACGGCTCTGTCCGATCCGGCTTTTAGCGTCCGCGGTACTGGTGAACTAGCGGTTCTAGAGCCTGGTCAGCACCTTCAGCCAGGGTCCTGGGCCGCAGTCCCCCTCGCGCATTCCCAACAAATGGCCAGGGCCAGGCGGCGTAGCGTCAACGTGACGGCCAGACCTCGACACGGCCATGGCCTAGGCACGACATAACCCACTCGTGCGCCTCTAGCATGATTTAAGCGACCAGCAAGCGCTCAACATCATGTTCAGGGATTGGCTCCTTTGGTATAGTCTTGTACTGGTCCTCGGGGTCGCCGTACCGAGTATCGGCCACGTAGTGCATGGCGGTGTAATATGAAATCCTCTCTAAGCGAACGCGGTTTAGACCGGTATGGCTAGAAAACAGCGTATACGATTCTCACACACTTTTCGAACGGCCTTTGCTTTTATGGCGCAGTACTTTTGACCATCACGCAGCAATCGAGCCCATTCCTTCTGCATGCGGGCAATGGGTTGTGGCTAGTGAGGGAATTCGTGCATTCCAGGGGCTGATAATGGAGCTAGATATGTACACAACATCCAACGGACGAACTCCACAAAGAGAGTCACGGGCGTATGAAATAGCAAATTCAAGAAAGAAAAAAAAAAGAAGCTACCATGATTGCACAAGGGTGAAGGCAAATGCTCCACATATAGCGAGCATTCCCGATAATGCAAGAATAATCAGCTGCTGGGCCGCACTCTCGCCGTCTGCAGGGCAATTAACCCAAGCAGGAGGCCTGGCCTCATTGCACTTCTGCGCAGTAAAATTAGCGGAGATGCTTGCGGCCATCTCGGGAGAAATTGAGACCCCGCAGGGATTGGGCGTGTGAACTGGGGTGGCGGTGGTCGAATTTGTGGTAACCACACATGTGTCGCGGCCGGCCCAGTTCATTGATGGGATAGTTTGCATTGTTGTATCAGTTACGTTGATGACAACAGCATTCGAATCCGCTGGGCAGCTATTATCCGCCGTGGCAGCAACGAGATCGATTTCTTTGTTAGGGGTAGATGTCGAGTTCGTGATGGTGAAGATTCTGGTCGACTTATAGGAGTTGTACTTGAGCGCATCAGATAGATACTCTGCTCCGACGTTGCAGGTCTGGTATTCCAGTTCCCAGGCCAGGAACCAGCGACCGGGCTGTAAGCCACTGAAGAATCGGTATGTAAGGTAGGGGTCACTGGTGGAAACATTTTCGCGCTCGAGATGGACATATGCTGTAAGGGGAACAAGGTTGTCGCTACGGTTGTCCGCTTTCAGAATTCGGTAGGTGAGAGCTGGGTTGAGTAATTGAGCCTTGTCGGAATTCTGGATAGCAAACACGATAGGAAACACCTGGGCGGGTGCATATGTCTCGTTGCGCGGGAAGACCAAGTCCACCTCGACCACACTGATAGCATTCACGATAATCACCATGGACGCGGCAAGCAGCCAGCTCACCTGTGAAAACTGCATTCTCATGCCAAGAAAAATGATTCTAAAAACTTATTAGGAGAGACAGGGTGGCAGGCCGAGGTTGGCAACAGGTCGCCAAACGAGCGTGTGGAAAAGAGAGGTTGTTTTCTTTGGGGGTTTTTTTATGTTAGCAATTGCCCGGGGCAGGTGAGTAAGGGATTTATAGTGGGAGTGTGAGAGAAAATAGGGGTCCTGCTCTAGAGGCTAAGCTAAGCTATGCCAAGAGAAGCTGATCTCCCGAATCCTACGGTCCGCGGAGTCTCGCTGTGGGATTAACGAGGCCCCGGCGCAATTCCTGTTTGTTTGTTCTGGTCAGTTCCTCGGCAGGCGTAGTACGAACCGACCAAGTGGCCAGAGAAACTTCTTGAAAGGGACCGTCTTTGGGAGCAGAGGAGGGCTTGGCAGATTTTATGGTCCTAAGCGAGTACATGATACAGTATCGAAACGTCGCTGGTAAGATTTTAAGGGCCGGACGTCTTAGTGGTTCAAGTATGCCAAAAGAACGGGAGAATTAGATGAGGCACGGTGGGCGCGATGGCAGTGTAATCATACTATCGGCCGAGGGAGAGACTATGTGAGATCTAGGATGACTATATAAACTTTGAGACAAGTTCAAGTTACTCGGCCACTATTCACCCATTCATTTGAATCTGAGAGCCGTATGCAATGGTTGTTAACTCGGCCACCATACATTCGCTGACGTTTGTCGTTTCTACAGATAAAACCATTCGTCATTAATGAGAATGCACTTGATTCACCTTCTTGTCGCTTGGCTTGTCCCAGGGCTTGGATTTGCCCTATCCCGCCGCGCCGTTGACTGTCTGTTTGCCACAACGCCTGGTAATGGTGCTACATGCGAGAGCTTTGCAAGTTCCTGGGGACTGTCTGTCACCGAGTTGCAGGAATTGAACCCCGGAATTACCTGTCCCAATCTAGATCCAAGCGGTTCATTCTGCGTCATCGGCAGTGTCATTGAAGATCCCCCCGGCACCACGCTTACGACGACGACCTCCACCGCAACATCCACCAGGACAACTACAACTACAACCACCACGAACGACAACCACCACTACCCGAAGTACGACCACTACCACACAGCCTCCAACCACAACCAATCCCACAGGCCCGACCCCTACCATGCCTGGTATTGCAGACAACTGCGACGGGTTCTATAAGATCTCATCCGGCAATCAGTGTAGCTCCATTGCCCAGAAGCATGGAGTTACCATTGCTCAGCTCCGGAGCTGGAATAGCGAAATAAACGCTGGTATGCCCCCTTTCCAAGCTCCACCATCTGCCTCATACCACCAAAGTCGCATATCAGCTCTAACCACCCTATGCGGCAACAGAGTGCTCCAACCTCTGGCTTGACTACTACATCTGCGTCCATGTTCCTGGCGTAGCCACAAGTACCTCTACAACGATAACAACAACTACCACTGCACCAGGGACCGGTCCTACTCCTCAACAATCTGGTATCATCTCAAGCTGCAACAAATACCATCTTGTTGAATCAGGCGATGGCTGTGCATCTATTGCCAGCACCTATGGTATCTCGCTGTCAAACTTTTATAACTGGAATCCTGCAATCGGGTCATCGTGCGGCTCGCTCTGGCTTGGATACTACGTTTGCGTTGGGAGTTCGAGTAAGTTAGGCCCTGTTCTAGGAGTACTATATTTTAAAACGTTCTTTGTAGCCTCGCAGCCAACCACGACCACGGCCACAAGAACCACAACCACCGCGACCACCACAACAGCACCAGGGCCCTCCCCTACCCAATCCGGACTCGTCAAGACGTGTACAAGCTTATATAAAGCGGCAGCGGGTGACACATGCGATATTATCGCGAAGCAGAAATACCCTTATATTAACTCAATACCTCTATTTGTCCGATGGAATCCAGCTGTTGGTGATAGCTGCACAAACCTACTGAGTGGGTACTACTACTGCGTGGCAACAGAGTTACATCAACCAATGCCGGGTATTATTAATACCTGTAAAAGGTACTATCAAGTCAAGGCTGCTGATACCTGCTTCTCGATTCAGCAGAAATACGGCATCTCCGCGGCACAGTTTAATCGCTGGAATCCCACGGTGGGAAGCTCGTGCACGAGCTTGTGGCAGGGCTACTTTGTGTGTATTGGTGTTTGAGATGGCTGTGATGTTGGGTTTTTTGGAGGGCTTTAATCAGTTGTGGATGGGTGATATAATAGCCACTCATGTGTATGTACCTGTTGATCATCAATTCAGGGTCCTCATTTGACATGACTCGGGCATAGTAGTATAATAGTGCATAGACTAGGTACAGAGTAGGCGGGCTCGAGGAATATGCCCTAGAAATGGAGATAAAGATATACGTAATTTCTAGATACAGGTAGAAAGTGGCTTCACAACTACAGTAACAAGGATCCGCCATTAGTACTGACACAGCTTCCTGTAGCATTGGTATCCTTCATCAGGTAGACATAAGCCTCCGCGACCTCCTCTGGGCTGCCGACCTTGCCAAGCGTAGTCTGATTATTCACTTCCTCGGGTGGCCCGTTACTCCCCCACAGCGGCGTTGCCACCACCCCAGGGCTGACGAGGTTGACCCTGAGCGGCTTGAGATCCAATGCCAGGGTGCGGGTAATCCCATGCAGCCCAGTCAAATACCCAGCAACCAATGCCCAGCCGGGAAAGGGCTTCTGGGAGCCAGCGCCGGTGGTGAGTGTGATAGAGGACGTATAGCCGGGCTTCATGAATCGTGGTGCGAGTTTCGCAATCAACAGCGGCACAGCGAAACGGATATGCCCAGCCCTCTGTATCAGACCCAAATTGATGCTGTCCAATGGTTTGACAGCGAGACTGTCTCCAGCAGTGAAAACAATATGGTCGATAGGGGCCACCGCACTCAGAAGTCGCTCAAGGTCTTTTTCGACTTCACTGGCGGATAGGTCGCATACATGGCCGGAGATCGGAGCGCCGTTGCGCTTTTCCTTCCAAGGCTTGGACACTCGCGTTGACTTTGGACTCATTGGAGGAGGCAATGTGAACTACGCCGCCTTCTGTAAGGCACTTCTCTGCCACGGCATAGCCAATTCCAGAGCTGCCGCCGAAGATAAGGATTGTTGAGCTGTGAATAGGAGGCATAATCAATGGAGACAGACAACCAGGGTAATGTAATCTGGGAAGGCGAGGGAATGAATCACAAAGGAGACACTTGGGGAAGCTTCTTTATACCGCACGTTCTCACGCAGTTGGAAAATTATTTAGCCGTGAAATCGAATTATAAATCTACGCATAGAGAAATCCACTGATGTCATGGACATGTGGAGCTGAGGTCGAGATCTTTCCTAGTTCGCCGGAATTAAGTTCGGAAGTCCGAGAGTATTTCTCTTTCAAACACCTAAAATTAGTTCAGCTTACTGTTCGCGACACCATCGATTACAAAGTCATGATACCCTAGCCCTCCTTTAGGTCGTTCGCGTGTGATGCAAGGTGTATTTAAACCTTGGCCCAGGCTCTTCTTTCTTGTTTGCTCCTCACCATCTTTGCTATTTCAATTTCATCAAGCTTAATCAACTCTCTGATGATGGAAAATCTATCTGCTTGGATTACTCAAGCCGCGGCTTATCCATTTGTTGTAAAAGATGGACCGAAGCCGCAACCCGCCGAGGGACAAGTGGTTATCAGAAATGTTGCTGTTGCTATAGTAAGTCTGTATCTACCATTATTGTCAAAGTGCTACTAACCTAATCTTGCAAGAATCCGGTTGACTGGAAAATTCAGTATGTCTTCTTGCCCCCCTTCTTCTTTGACTAAAAACCACCCTCCGTTTGCTAATAGCCACAAAATAGGACTCACGGCAGGTACCTCAATACGTACCCATTTATCTTGGGCGAGGATTCCGCAGGAATCATCGAGGAAGTGGGGAGTGGAGTGACTAAATTCAAGAAGGGCCAGCGGGTCATTGCGTGAGTTTATGACGGAGACGCTCCATCTTCTGAGTATTGTTCCCTCCAAAAGATCCTTGGACTAACCAGGTTACTAGTCACTGCAATGCTCTCATGACCCAGGATCACGCCAACGCCGCCTTCCAACTGTACACAGTCGTCACGGAACAGCTTGTGGCGGAAGTTCCTTTCTCGCTCGAACTAGAGCACGCGGTCGTTCTCCCACTGGCTGTATCAACCGCATGTGCCGGACTCTATAGAAAGGACTACCTGAACCTCCCTCTGCCTTCGCTTACAGCGGGTAAGCAAGACAAATCTGGACAAAGTATCCTGATCTGGGGCGGCGCTTCCTCTGTAGGCGCAACGGCAATCCAGCTAGCTGCTGCCTCGGGTGCAACTGTTATTACTACTGCATCCCCCGCGAACCATGACCTAGTTAAATCCCTGGGTGCAAATATTGTCTTTGACTATCGGTCCCCATCCGTCGTCGAAGAAATCGCGAAGGCGATCACCAACACCGAATTCGTGGGAGTTTACGACGCTATCAGTGAGGAGATGAGCTTCACACCTATTTCTGCACTTGCAGATCTGCTAAATAGGCCTATCGAGGTTGCAAGCGTCCTGCCTTGCGAGAAGCAGACTCCACTTTTTGCTCCGAAATACGGTTGGTCCACCCCGAACTTCAGATGACCTTTTGCATGCCCTTTACTGATATTAGAAAATTTACAGTGATTGCTTACTCTATTATTCAAGATCCGCACAAGGACGTCGGCGACTGGATTTGGGGCGAGTTCTTGCCGAAAGCACTGGCCAGCGGGCAGTTTCAAGCAAAGCCGGACTCCTATATAGTGGGTAACGGAGTTAAGGACATTCAATACGCCCTCGATGTGCAGAAGAAAGGGGTTTCGGCAAAGAAGGTGGTTGTCACTCTGTGATTTCTAATGTCGTCAATACTTTCCTTGGCAGAGAAAGTAAGCAATAATTGGAATTAGAAGGACCGTCCAAAATTGTCTCATGGATTTACGGATTAATATCCCAGTATGATGGTTTTCTGTAGCGTATCTGTTACGTCTGATTCCGCCACCTTGGTGCAAGGCTCAAGCGGGGTTAACGTTCCAATGGCACCGGTGGATGCGAGATCTGAGGCCCGCTATGATGGTAACCTACGATTGGCAGGATGCGCCTCTAGCTTTTGCGCTAATGCAAGTCACTGACATGGGCCCACCGCATTGGTGATCGTCGCTTTTCGGTGTGTTTCTGGATAGAAATAAACCTACATCTGGACGACTACACAATCGTCGCAAAGTAGACGCCACGCTGCATATCCGGTGAATAAAGAATGGACACCGAACAATGGACTACGTTACAAATCAACATTGTCGGCGAAAACTTCCAGAATGGATACCCACATTATTCAGCAGGTCAGAAATTCTCGGTCAGTCGCTATAAGAACAACCATGGCAGAGCAGAAGGATAGGAGTTCTCGAAAAGCCAAAAGTATCACTCATCGGAATATATCTAATAGTCCCTTTATACGGCAGAATCTGGCAACATGGGCTCGATAGGAACAATCTATACCTACCCATACAATCCCCGGGTGATGAAGGTACTAAAGCCCTCTGCTGCCTCTACAACCTTTCGATGTTCTCACTGATCAGTTATAACAGGTCCAAGCAGCCGCAGCCCTAAACGGCCGCACGGTGAGCATCGACCCCAACTTCATCATGACCGAAACCAACCGATCCCCCGAATTCCTACACGATTTCCCGCTCGGCAAAGTCCCAGCCTTCAGGAGCGTCACTGGAATCAAACTCTTCGAATCCGACGCCATCGCCCAATACGCCGCCGAAATGGGTCCCATGAGCACTCAGCTTCTCGGCTCCAGTGCAGACGAGCGCGCTCTAATCCGCCAATGGATTGGATTCGCCGGCCACGAGCTCTTCGAGCCATTGCAGAGTATGGTTCTCTGGCGGTACGGGATGGGCCCGTATGATGAAGGTGTTGATGCAACTTCGCTGCGCCGGCTTGAAGTCTCGCTTGATGTTTTGGAGCGCCACCTCCGTGGCCGGGAATACTTGGTGTCGAGCCTCCTGAGTCTGGCAGACCTTTCCGTTGCAGCTGCCATGGTTTGGGGGTTCGGACAGGTTGTGGATAAGGAGATGCGTGGGAGATATCCTCTCACTGTGCAATGGTACCTCCGTGTTATCGGACAGGATAAGGTGAAGCAGGTCTTTGGGGAGCCGAAAATGATCGAGGTGCGCGTTTTTGCGCCAGGAGGGAGCGCGTAGTTGCCACTGTAATTACCAGGGATATTTTTGTTTGTGGACGAAAACTATTCGAATGTACTATAAAATAGTCTCTCACAGGATTGGTGGTTGTAGAAACTCTCGTGCATTCGTGAGATTAGGCTAAAATGTCATCAATTTAGTTCAGTCACTGTTGAGAAGACTACCAAAGACTATGTGGTAAAGAGCGTAAGTGCCGAGCAGGTCAGGCAACGCAAATACCCCACCAAGAACGTACGGAGTCATGGAAAGATTTCAGATTAGTAATTGTTCAGATTAGTACAACATTGCAGCGGAGTAGTGGATTGTTGCAGATCTAGGGGAGGTGAGAATGGCTCCATACTTCTCGATATGGAAACCATTTATATCCGACCATTGATTCGGCTGAATTCTTTACGTTATTGGAACCATGTATGATGATTATAAATCCAGCTAGATAGGAATATTCCACTACATGCCACTTGCCGCCCGGTTTAGGGGATATGCTCAGCTATAAGAACCCCAACTTGAGAGGTATGGGGTCGCATCTTTCTGAATACTCATACTTCCGCTGCTCTTTCGTTTTTGTCCCTGCGCCCCTCGTTTACATCTCACATTATGTCAACAACAGTAGCAATCGCTGGGCTCACCGGCAAATTTGCCCAGTGTATAGCCAGTGCACTGAAGACCTATCCTAACGTGTCGATTCGCGGCTTTTGTCGGAGCCCAGAGAAGCTACCTGAATCACTGCGGTCTGAGGACAGCGTTGAAATCGTCAGAGGCGAATTCGACGACGAAATTGCCGCTCTTGAATTCGTGCGAGGCGCAGACGTAGTGATCTGTTGTTACTTTGGCAGTCTGGATGTGATGATCATGGGACAGAAGATTCTGATAGATGCCTGCGAAAAGGCAGGCGTCCCACGCTATATCGCCAGTGACTTTGCGGTGGACTATACCCAGATCCCCTCTAGTGCCCTTTTCCCGAAAGAGTCAGCTCGAATCATCAAGGAATATATCTCTTCCAAGGATGTTGCGGGGGTACATATCCTCACTGGTGCTTTGATTGAGACCTTCTGGAGTGAACTCTTTGGGTGCTGGGACGCTACAGCCCGGTGCCTGTCCTTCTGGGGTACAGGCGATGAGATGTGGGACTTGACAAGCTACGAAACAGCAGCAGCCTACACGGCGGCTGTAGCCCTCGACCGAACTGCGGTGGGGGTGATGCGGTGTGAGTTTGGAACATCCATATTGCCCTGAATAAAGATATTGCCTATACTGACCGTTATGCTAGTCCGAGGTGACCGAAAAAGTATTCGAGAAATGAAAGAGCTTTTCGAAGAAGTATATCATATTCCACTTCGCATTGAACAAATGGGAACTGTCGAAGAGCTCTACAAACAGGTCCAGGCGGCTTTCAAGGAGAATCCAAGTGATGTCATGAGCTGGGCGCCAAAGTAGGTTTCGTAATGGACTACAATTGGATTGATGCTGATACAATTTACTTCCAGGTGCTTTGCCTACTAGTGTATTCAACCTCAAGTGCATCTAGGTGATAAGCTGGATAATTACCGGTATTCGAACATCAGCCCTATTGATCTTAGAGAGTTCTACCTTAAACATCCGGTGCAGGAAATTCATCGTGCGGATGAAAAACTGGGATATCGCAGCACATGATGGGCAGATCTTGAGGATATATGTAGTGGTGTCTGCGGCTGAAGATATGAGGCTTCTGGATATTATCCGCGAATGAACCTAATATTAAAATAGTAAATACCAATCTGTAGTAAGAGTTGGATTATTCGGCTTGAAGCTTTCCCACTTTTGACATGAGATTGTTTGGTTTGTTCTTGAAGTTGGTTTGCAGGAGTAACATCTTGATGACGTTAACTCTCACAGTTTTGATTAGTAATATCCCTTCCGATTGTAAGTCTATTTCCAGTCTCTCTCTCACACCACCCATCTGCGTCATAAACCTCAACCTAGAGACTGCAGACTGCACGAATGGGAGGATCTGCCAATTGCAAATAGTCAGGAGAGGACCACTGTCGAAGCACAATGTCGGCTGAGCATATTCCACTGCAGCTCATGCCGCAGCAGCTGCAGGCAGGCAAGGGAGACGATTGGACAGGCAAAAGCGACCCCAGGGAGAGGAAGAAGCTGCAAGATCGGATCAATCAGAGAATTAGCCGTTTGTCCTACTTCCTAATGACCACTGAAATAGCAGCTACTAATGCTCCAACGCACAAAGGTCAACGAAAAAGGGCCAGAGCTGTACCTTATCCCGCACCAAGCGCAAGGGACCATTGTACAGAAATATCACCTACCAGTCGACACTCCACTACCTTTGATCCAAACACGCTTCTGCAGCTGCATGACAATGGCCTTCCGTTCATCGACGATCTAAGCTCCTTTACCGCTTGCCGACCGGATTCCGAAGAGACACAGCAGCTTATCAACCGATTTTCCGCGTGGATATCCCAACGGTATCTGCAGGGGTGTCTGGAGACAGAGACCCTCCCAAGCCTAGTTCAATTCAATACCACACGGTCTTTTGTTGCTAATGCTCAGACCCTCGGGTACACCTCGTGGCTCATGTCACCCAGCGCGCGATCCCACTTCAGTCCAGCGGACCTTAACAAGTCCCTCTCCAACAGCCTCCCGGCTAGTCTTCGGCCCACTGCTCTTCAATGCAGTGTACCCCACCATCCCTGGATTGATCTACTGCCAGTTTCCGAGCTCCGCGACAATCTCTTACGTCAGGGTGAAACTACGTATGATGCACGGCAGCTATGTCGCGACATGCGTGGGTTTCAAGCCGTGAGTAGTGGATACGGCGGCGTGATTGTGTGGGGGGATCCATGGGACCCGGAAGGCTGGGAAGTGACCGAGGCTTTTGCGCAGAAGTGGCCTTGGGTTGTTCGGGGCAATCGGAGTTTGCTTCAATCGAGCAACCACTGGCGCGCAAAGAGGCAAGAGTCTGCACTTCATTTCCAGTGTCACATGGTGAATAATCTTGGAGAGCATCCACGCGTTCAAGAAATCAGGGAAGATGTGTAATTGCCTGAATATTGTCGGGATGTACTGTTGAAATGTTCTCGTAATGCAATCTTGGTGGGAGGAAAAGAGCAAAAAATAAGACTGCCAAGAAACGAAGAGAGTATTATTTCAATTTCAATTCCAAATTCCTTTTTTTTTTTTTGACCTCTCTGCGAAAAGTTCGAACACTCAGTTCAATTAGTTACCTTTTTCTTCATTGATTGTGCCTACTTTGCCCATGCCAGCCAAATCGACATTACATAAGACGAAAAGGGCAGCTTCTCCACCAGAAAATGTTGGAGCGTCAGTAACTTGCATTAGCTTACACTCTATTTACTCTATCTAGGAAGGGAGGTGGTGTTTTCGCCACAACTGACCGTTGGTTGAGCGGGCCCGGAGAACTGTTCCCCAAGACTCTTACTGCTTACGGATCACCGAAGACTTCCCAGGCGTCAGCTTCAACCCTATCAAGGGGCAAACTTAGATTTGCCAATAGATTAGCCCGGAAGTTTCACTGTCAGCTGCGATCCACGGTCTAGTTTCGCATGGCCTTACGGAACACGACGTCGGCATACAAAGCTTAAGTCCGAGAGATCATCTCAAGATTGATAATGGAAAATTCTAAGCAGAATTTTTTTTTCTCTTCTAGGTTCCTCAACTTGAGTTTAAAAAGTAATAATGGCTCTTCGCTCTGGAAGCCTATTTTTGGTTCGATTCCGCCAGCGCAAGACTAGCCTTTAGCCTGACACCATATCTCAGCCTTTCACTCAACTGAATGTTCCAACTTCTTCGCGATGCCCCAGCCGGGCAATTAATTCGTTGGGTAACAGGTAACCGAGTCTTGAGATACCCCGAGGAAGAACAGGACTTTGCTTTACCTACAAACTACGAACTGGCCTTGTCGAGAGCGAAGAAATCCCAGCCACACCCGCCAGACTCGAGCACTCTGGTGCCGCCAGGAGAATTTGGAAAAGAAATAATAAACCCAAACAACAGGGCAAGAGACACGCCGGGAGATGAGGAACGGGCAAAAGAAACAGCCAAGTTCCCCTTGCCTGTTGAAATTAAAGATGGCCTCGTGGTCGTCGACTGGTATGGATCAGACGACGCAGAGAACCCGCAGGCATGGTCGCAGACCAAAAAGTCCGCAGTCGCGTTCATTATCTTCATCTACACATTTATCGTTTATACCGGATCCGCAATCTATACATCGTCCTCAGAAGACGTGGTTAAGGTCTTTGGCGTTTCGATAACTGCCACGTCTCTTGGTCTCTCGTTATACGTGCTGGGTTATGGCATCGGTCCCCTTATCTTCTCACCTCTCTCTGAGATCCCCTCCATCGGCCGATCACCTATCTACTGTATCACGATGTTCCTCTTCGTGGTCGTCTCCATTCCCCTCCCGATGGTCGATAACCTCGCCGGACTTCTCGTCCTTCGCTTCCTGCAAGGATTCTTCGGTAGCCCGTGTCTTGCAACCGGCGGGGCTACAATGCAAGACTTATACTCGCACCTCTATCTCCCCTTTGCGCTTAGCATTTGGGTAACAGCCGCTTATTGTGGTCCGGCTCTGGGCCCGCTCCTTTCCGGCTTTGCCGTGGAAAAGATGGGCTGGCGCTGGTCTCTGTGGGAAATCCTTTGGGGTGCTGCGCCCGTCTTCGTGATTATGTTTGTCTTTCTTCCTGAGACATCAGCGCCTACCCTTCTTCGCAAGCGTGCAATCCGCCTGCGCAAATTGCTGGGTACTCAAAGCCTGATGTCGCAGTCTGAGATTAGCCAAGGTGAACTTGAACCACTCGCTCTTGCTACAGAAGCTATCATCAAACCTTTGGAGATCTCTATCAAGGACCCGGCCGTCTTGTTTGTCCAGCTATACACGGCAATTGTGTACAGTATCTACTATTCAGTAAGTCAAGTCAACTCCAACTCCGCTCCACCTGACCAATCCGCCGCACGCTTCGTAATCTGTGGCTTTGCTAACAAAAATTATTGTCATACAGTTCTTCGAGGTCTTTCCCTTAGTCTATCCACCCATATACGGATTCACCATCGGCACAATCGGCCTCGTCTTCCTCTGTATCCTCGTGGCCTGCTTCCTCGGCGTCGCATTTTATTTCGGTTACCTATTGTATTACCTCCTCCCCCGGCTGAAACAGGACCGACCAATGTCGCAAGAAAGCCGGCTTGTCCCCGCCCTAATCGCCAGCTTTGGACCACCCGTCGGACTCTTCCTGTTCGGCTGGACCGCAAATAAGAATATCCACTGGGTTGTCCCGACAATTGGGATAACGATCTACGCCGGGTCAGCATTCATCGTGCTGCAGTGTGTATTTGTGTATGTGCCCATGTCGTATCCGATGTACGCGGCATCGTTATTTGCAGCCAACGATTTCTTTCGCTCTGCCATGGCCTGCGGTTCTGTTTTGTACGCGAGGCCGATGTTTAATAATCTGGGTATTGGGCGGGGAATAAGTCTTTTGGGTGGGTTGAGCACGCTTGGTATTATTGG
This sequence comes from Aspergillus pseudodeflectus, assembly GCF_044049435.1. NCBI lineage: Eukaryota > Fungi > Ascomycota > Eurotiomycetes > Eurotiales > Aspergillaceae > Aspergillus > Aspergillus pseudodeflectus. The sequence continues at coordinate 43,648 of NW_027263799.1, read as the reverse complement.
GATTTTCTTATTATATCAGTATGGATCGGTTCTCAGGACAAAGTCGAAATTTGCGGTTTCCTGACCGCTTGATTTAAGCTCACCTTTTACCCGCCTAACTAAAATATGGCCATGCTAGATTAGGATAATAACACCTGCTTTACCCTCTTGCCCTAAGTACTTAGGGAGTACTCCTAGAGTACTCCTAGATTACTCTAGGTCCATGCCTAGAGTGCTTTAGGACTACCTTTAAGTACTCCTAGTTTAAAATAAACTTTCTATAAGGCCTCGTGTGCTATGTCTAGTAACGCTACCAAACTGCCAAAGACACCTGAGCCTGAGCTACTCTCCTTGTGTGATGAGACATGAGACGAAAGCAATAAAACTCGCGAAGGTGCGGTATTCAAGCTCCCATGTATTGTACTTGTTGAAAATTCTACATGTCTTCAACCTTCTGCAAAACCCTAATTGTCACAAGCCACACAAAACAACACCATCTACACTACTCCCTATATCACAAAAACCCGAGGTCCTCCAACTCCTTCTCAGTCAGCACAGACGACTCCCTCATCGACGACTCCAAATCCGGATCATCCCAAAACAAATGCGGCGCAACGCAGTACGTCCGCCCACGCACCAACGACCCATCACAGCCCGCCCTCGATAGCGACGGGTTCACCTCCAGCAACAACGCCGCCGTAATCCCAGTCTGGATCATGACTGTCACGCACCGATCACCCTCGACCACTGTATGCCATCGCCCGCACCACTGCGTCGTCCCTGCCGCCACCGTTGAGCCCGCAGGCGGGTCCGTCAGGTGGTTGCTGTACCCCCCATTCGCGGCGTCTCTGCCGCCGCCGCCGCCGGTGGAGTCGTGCGTCCCGCCCTGCGGCGAGAGACAGATGACGCTCCCCTGGACGTCGCGGACGGAGTGCAGGTTCGTGCAGTACGGGTCGACCCAGGTGTTATATTGCCGGACGGTGTCGAGCGGGAGGCCGTGGGCCGCTTCGATCGAGTAACAGGTATCTCCGTCCTGCACCTCGTAGTTGTTTTTGCAGCCTAGCGGGACGCACAGCTCGCGGCCGGGGACGAGGGCGCTGCAGGTGGATATCTGCGCGGCGTTGCCGCTGTGCAGGGCTGCGGAGGAGGTGCCCTCGCGGAGCGCGATGATGTCGCATGTTTCGCCGGTAGTGATGGTGTGGGTTTTTCCGGAGAGGCAGAGCGGGTCTGGGGTGGGGGTTTCGGTGAAGAGAGGGGGGTGGAGATCCGGTGGGCCGTTAAGACCGCAGGTTGCGTAGATGTACTCTAGATCGCTCTTGTCCTGTTCTGTGTACGGGGCGTATGGGCTGCCCTGCCTCGGGGACCCGTGCGACGCCGACGCAGACCCGGACCTCTGCGAGACCGAAAAGTGGGACATGAGCGACATCCCCCAACCGATGCCAACCCGGACGAGCTGCCCGCCGACCCGGAGGACTATCCCTCGCTGCTGAAGCGCGTCTCCCCCAAGGCCTTCTAGGTGTACTGCCACAACCCGCCTGCTCCCGCGCGCCCGGGCTGGGTGTCGGCGCTGAGCATCAGGCCGCGCGACTACCCTCCGGCTGGGGGCTGGGCCCAGACGAGCTTTGTCTTCCAGCACGCGATTTCCTTCATGGCCCCGGCGACTGCTCCAACCCGCGCCTGATCTCTCAGATTAAAACAGGCAGCCACCATGACACCGAGCACATCGTGGAGCTCCAGACCATTGCCCAGTTCCTCCAGCATGCGACGGCGGGGATCTTGATCGATGGCCGGCCGGGGAACTGGAATCCCCTCCCGTGTCAATTGCTCCTGCCCGCACGCTTGGGAAGCCTCAACATCCTGGCCGATCAACTCCTCCTCCCGCCCGTCTTTACGCCCCTTTACACGGCCGATCTCGACACCAGGGAGATCGCAGCGAGGATCATGAACACCATTGGGTCCAACCAGAACACTGGCAATTTCTGGCTCCTGGAGAAGACGGTCAACGGGATGAAGAGCAGAGTAGGGTGCCCCTTCCTCGTCTCGCGCATACTCTACTAACACGACACACCACGACCAGATCTTTAGGAACGTGAACCTCGTGGCGCGCACCAGATGGAGCCGGATGATCGCCAACGTCCTCCTGCCCCGCCAGATCCTGGGCGAGATCCGAGCCGCCATCGCCGTCTGGGTCTACCTGAACGACCAGGACATCGTAACCTGTCACCGCGAGCTCACCCGCAATGTGAGGGCCGTCTTCACCGAGACCGAGAAGCGCTTCAACTTCGCGAACCCAAACAATCCCATCGACCTGGTCAACGCCTGGAACGAGTGGCACCACCACCTGCTCCAGTATCAGGCAAGGCGCACCTCCGACTGGGTGATTGACACGATCACCCGGACCGAACTGGTCTGGCAGGCGGTGCCGAGCAACAACCGGATGAAAGCATCAGTTCTGGGGAGCCTTCAGTGGTTGCGATTTTGGGCGAATATTTACGTCAATTGGAATCACCCTCCGTTTTGATGTCGAGGCAGTTTATGTAGAGTCAGTCGCATGCATGTCACTTTCGAGTCAACCAATGGCGTAGCTGGTGCCCCTCGCGCCCAGGAACTAGCCCCCTGGGAGCTACTTAAGCCGGACGCATCCTTCTCGAGTCCTTTGAAGCCCCTTCCTTTCTAGACCATCCCCCCTCCCCCTTGCAGTGATGGAGAGTCTTCCCATTGAGATCCTGCGCACGATATGTATTCTGGTCCGTATTCGTCCCCTCGCATGCACCTTCTTAGACTTACCTGGTTCAGCTGCGAGACGGCAACTCCAACGACCTATGCTCCTTCCGTCGCGCAAGCCACTTCCACTCCCAGGTGGCTACTCCGGTGCTATTTGAACGATTGACCGTGCGGCTGCAATCCCCCTATTCCTGTGTCGAGACGCACGATTCCCTCGCCGAGCTGTCGAGAGCTGGACTCGGACGCCACTATCTCAAGTATGCGCGTACTCTCAGTGTAGTCGCTATTCGTAACCTTCTTGAGAATCACCGCCTCGAGTACACAACGCGTCTGAAAGCGCTTGAACGCAATCTGTTCGACCACATCCCGCGGGCGGCGAGAGACTCCTTTCTAGACTCGGCCCTTGTTACTGGCGTGACCCCACAGCCCAACTCCTCTGGATGGAAGTGGATTTTCGACATTTATGCTCCAGAGGATTGGAATCCCCTAATCTCCCTGGTTTCGAGACTGGAGCACCTCACCGAGCTCAATTACGGGGTGCCGAACATCTTCCCAGAGCCGCTGCTTCAGACGCTGGCTACGCAACATCCAGACTGCGTGCTGAACATCTGGGACGGACATTGGCTGCCAAGGGACTCTGATACGCCCTTGGAAAGGACGGGCTTCGCCTGGAGCGGGTATATGCCGAGGGGAGGGAGCTCAGCTGCTCTTATTGATCGGACGCTCATCAGCTCGAGTCCTGCGCGCCACCCACCGGCTTCCCCCTCGCAGTACTCACTGGACCATCTGCGCAGCTTCTGCGCTCAATGCCCCGTTGCCTGGCAGCGGACCACAGCGCCGCCCCACCACACATGGCTGCAGCTGACCGAGCATCTGCCCTTCCTAGCTGCGTGCCCCAATCTTCAACACCTGCGCATTTACCAATCCAGCCACTCTGCGTCGTACAACGAGATTGTCGCGGCACAGGCCAAATGGCGCGCACTCGTCTCCTCCACCAACCTCACCCCAAGGGCCCGTCTGCATTCATTGACAATCGCCGGCTTCGGGCCACGCGAGCCCATGCTATCCACGGTAGCCGATATCTTCGACCTGTCCTCCTTGCGGTCTCTAGATATCCACGTGGCGTACGACGCAAGCATCTTGCAGCACGTCGCCCCCCGTCTCTCCCAGCTCACACGACTCTTCATCGACCTCGATCTCGAGCGCGACGACGACCCCAATCTCAGCCTGCAAGAAAACAGCCCGACTGTAATCACCGCAATCCTCGCCTTCCACCCCCTCCAACACCTCTGCCTCCGCGGCGCCCGCAGCCCCTCCTCCCTCCACACAATCCTCTCCCACCACGGTCCCTCCCTCACGAGCCTCCTCATCGAGGTCTCCGAATACGGCCGCTCAATGACCGACGACGGCCCCAAGTTCCCAAACTGCTCGCCCGCCGATATCGCAGCCATAGGCGCGTCCTGCCCGCACCTCCGCGACCTCCGCATCCCCATCCAGCGCACACAGGGCGACCCCGGTGAATACGACAAATACGTCGCCCTCGGCGCGGCCTTCCCGAATCTGCACAGCCTCCTGCTTGACCTGCACTGCTACACGCGCACGTGGCCCTTCAACCGGGAGTGGCGCCCCGCGGGTCCCGCACTCCGCGAGATTCTAGTCAACGCCGCGACGGATAGTGACCTGGCGCGCGGGATCTGGGACGCCGTTGAAAGCGGTGCCGCTCAGTGGCGTGGTAGTAGTAGTAGCACTACTTCTCGCCTGTCGCGTCTCACCTGCATCCCCTTCGGCGCAAACTCGCTACAACTCCCCGAGGCGCACCTAGTCCTCTCAATCGGGCACTCGTTCCTCGTGGAGCGCGGGGGCGTGGGGGCGTCTCAGGGTTCGACGACTGAGCCGCCTGTGCATGTCCGGCGCGTCGGGGAGAGGGCGTTGGAGTTAGAGATCGGGAATAAGCTGCTGGAGCGGAGCATTGGGAAGGAGCTTTCGAAGCGGCTCAAGACGGTTTTTGATTAGTTGTGGCCGGGGGATGGGGATGTGGAGGAGCCGTGGGAGAAGAGGTGGAGGAGTTTTCTGTTGCGGGGGGGTTGAGGTGGGATTATACTTGGGTTTTGAGTGTTTGTAACTGAGTACCCACCTACCTACGGGCTTGAATAGGTAAACATATAGACACCCAATGTCTCGGCTCAGGCGCTGCTTAAAGACGCCTAAACCTATCTTTAGCTATCTAGAAGCTTATGTGAATTAAAATAAATGGTCTGGCCCATTTAGGTACTGAGCGCAGTTACTTGACGTGCGTCCATATAAATTTGCTTGTTGACCGGACGGCATGTCCAAACCAGGCTCGGTTTACCGACGATGCATCTGCATGTTCCACATTACCTAACGGATAGAACATAGATATAGATATTATAGACATATATAGCCTTTTTCTTTTATTTTAACTGGATGCAGCTCCTTGACCCCTTCGCTCGGTGTCGAAGCACCACAGCTTAGGAAGACTGCCTCACGCTGGTAGGTCAGTAGTATGGTGGGTGACTACATGCAAATCCCTACTATTTTATTTTTTTAGCCCTTGTTTTTTTGCGCCTCCGTGGTTGCTCTATTCTGATTGTTGGTTTCTAGATACCTCCGTAGTAGCGTGACTTGACTCTGGCCGCAGAGCTTATGTCTCGCTCAGGCCTAAGCTGCTTCGCATATCGTTTCATACATACACGGATTATCGGCACCCCACTACCATTCCAAACGAGCCAGCATTGGAAGGCTTGCTTCTGAACTAATACATAAGCCCATAAAGTACTGTGGAAACCATACAGTGGACCTGGTTTCAGTTCCTCGCTTCGCCCAATTGCTGGCTAGTCCAGATCATCCTCCCCTTCAAGACCGGATGTATACCTATTCCCCTTTTCGCGGCGTTCCCTTTGTCTAACCTTTGCCTGAGCCTTGCTTGGACGCTTACTCTTGCCTACCGACTGTGCGCAATCTTCGTTTTGATCTTCGATATCACGGTGTGTAACGTGGATATCCAGTTGCCAGTGTTGGGAGATGCCGTCTCCATTTTTGAGCATAGTATTCAGCCGTCTGGCTAGCTCCTCAACAAAAGCAACACTCCGATGACGACCCTCTTCACAGCATATTGTCACAATTAGATCGATGTCTGCATCTTCTTCCAAGGCAGCGTCTTTGTCTTTTGAATCGGCATCCAACTCCGCGGGCGTACCAGCTTCTTCCGCGTCGGAGCCTTGTTTATTGATCTCATCCGGCTCAGTCGCATTGAATGGTTGGTCGAGGCCACACCTTTCTCTGACTACATCAGAAATCTCCGCCTGGACTTTGATCAAGAATGCTTCAACGCTATCATTCTGGAGAAACTCCTTCTGGAGCCGCCGAGACAGACCGGTTGCCCCGTTGGCTCGCAGGTGGCGTGGTGGGTTTGGCAAGTGTCGGATATTGTATGCGAGTGTTCTGTGATATTGTCCCTCTCCTGGCTGCTGTTGGAGCACGATGGGCCCATTGGAATGACCGTAGGAGAAAAGGGAGATTCGGATAGTTCTTGCACGTGTTGGTAGAGAGTCCATCGTCATGCTTCCTCGCGGTATCTTGCCTTGGCAAAAAGAACGAGCTAGGGTGTGTTTAGCTCGGTTTTGTATACTGCTACTCTTATTAGCATGTATGAGACTGGGCAATAATAGCTCGCCTGTCGCATGGCGTCGTCAACCTCGGCCGACCAGGCGGGGGCAGAGGGTATACGTACATAGTAGGTAGGTAGCTGGAGGGAGTGCAGAGTATTGAATGCTTAGGTTAGTTTAAATGGATTCTAGGGGAAACATGAATATATGCAGAGCCACTTTGCGGCTGAAAAGCAACTCCCTGGGGCGATCCGCTCTGAGTCATTCGGCGCCCCAGCCTTTGCCTGTCTGGGTATAGCTGAGTCATAGTCGAGCCAGGTCCAGATGACCAGTTACAAGCTACAATTGATGTCTGCGAGGGCTCGCTTAACTCGTCAAAACGGTGCCTAATTTCACGAGGTAGATAGATAAGGCTTTGAATGAGAGAGGCATGGTCATTGCTCTAGTGAAAGACGCAAAGACTTGTTGTAAACGGGAATATTGAGATGCTGGAAATTATGATGAAATACTTGAAGTAGATGAGCGATGCTGGCCCTTCAATTCGATAAGAAGAGTCCAACTTTTATTCTCTTGTTTTTTTACCCCGCACTGGCAGTCCCGATTGTTGCATGTACAGGACTACGGGGCACCACGACGAGTAAGCTGGTCCTACTATGCATACCCCATTAAGATTCGCATAACCCAGCTAAGGATGGAATCAGAATTGAAACGCCTTTGCTATCAATGACAAGAACCCAATTTTAAGAATGATCCTCTAATCCTTGGCCTTTTAGTTGTGTAGCCCACAATTGGCTACTCGGACCTCGGGAATTCGCTTATATAAACCCCCGCATTCTCCAAGATGCAGATATAGACCCCGCGGGCGCATACAACAGATTATGTAGCAATCAAGTACACTTCACAATGGCAGGTAAGAAACACATTCCTATAAAACATGCTTAGAAAGCCCACTAATAACCAACAGACCCCCTTACAGCCGCCGCCATCGGCGCAGGCGCCCTAACGGTAGCCAGCTACCTGGACGCCAAACTCCACGTCCGGCATGATCTCCACACGTTCCTATACTCGCGCAACGCACGCAGCGCACGCAAGTACATCGAGCAGCGAGCACAGCAGGACCGACTCCTCCTCTACCACGTGCTGGAAGACCAGGTCGCGAATCCCGCGATCGCAGATAATACCTTTCTTGTCTTCGCGGCGGACGGGCGGGAGTGGACGTACCGCGAGTTCCTTGCGGACGTGAACAGGGTTGCACACTGGCTGTTGAAGGAGACAGATCTAGCGAAAGGGGAGCTCGTTGCGCTGGACGGGCTGAATAGTCCCGAGTACTTGATTCTTTGGCTTGCGCTTGATGCCATCGGGGCGTGTCCGTCTTTGGTTAATCATAGTTTGACGGGCGAGTCGCTGGTGCATTGTTTGCAGGTATGTATGCCCGCGCATAAATGGGCATTGCAATACTTCAACTAACTCCGTTAGCTCTGCGAAGCACGCTACTGCCTCGCTGACTCGCAACTGCGACCACGCGTCGACCCCGTCGCACCCGATTGTCCCTCTTGCAAAATCATCTACTACTCACCCGAGCTGTTCTCCAGTTTGGACTTTCCCAAAACTGCGCCCCCCGAGGAACGACGCACCGGCATAGCTCCGGACTCCATCAAGACCCTCCTGTACACCAGCGGCACGACGGGCCTCCCAAAGGCCGTGATCTTCGCAGCCGCGTCCGAGCTATACACTGGGCGCGCCATGGCGACTCACCTGGGCCTGCGGCCCGAGACGCGATTCTATACGTGTTTGCCGCTGTTCCACGGCGCCGCGCATGGGTTGGGTGTTGGCCCCGTGCTTCATGCAGGGTGTACGCTGATTTTGGGGTAGGCACTTCACTGCATCGCACCGTCTATTACGGATGGATGGATGGATGACTTCACTTCCATCTATTCTCTTCCATTCATTTTTGTCCTTTTGGGGTTCCTTTTGTTCGAACAATGCTAATGCTGACTTTGATGCTCCCCAGGACGAAATTCTCGCACTCAACCTTCTGGCCCGACGTCACGAGACACAAAGCCGACATCATCCAATACGTCGGCGAGCTCTGCCGGTACCTGCTCAACGCGCCTCCAAGCGCGCTGGACCGCGCACACGGAGTAAAAATGGCCTGGGGCAACGGGATGCGGCCAGACGTGTGGGAGCCCTTCCGGCAGCGCTTCAACATCCCCACCATCCACGAGCTCTACGCAGCCTCGGACGGAATGGGGGCGACGTTCAACGCCAATCGAGGCGAGTTTAGCGCACACGCAATTGGGGTTAGGGGGTTGCTTTGGAAGATGCTTGCGGGATCCAGGGAGAAGATTGTGAGGATTGATATTGATACGCAGGAGATTATCCGGGTTGGGGGGTTTGCGAGGGAGTGCAAGGTCGGTGAACCGGGGGAGGTTATCCACTGGATTGATCCGGAGAACCCCCACGCGCAGTTCGAGGGGTACTACAAGAACGACTCGGCCACGGAGAAGCGGTTCATCCGCGATGTCTTTAAGAAGGGTGATATGTGGTTCCGGTCCGGGGATATGATGAAGCAGGACAGTGAGGGGCGAGTCTATTTCGTCGACCGGCTGGGCGATACCTTCCGCTGGAAGTCGGAGAATGTCTCGACAAACGAAGTCTCCGATCTGTTGGGGAAATTTCCGTCAATTGCGGAGTGTAACGTCTACGGGGTCCTGGTGCCGCATGCGGATGGTAGAGCGGGGTGTGCGGCAATTGTTCTGGCGGAGGGGGTCGTGGAGAGCGAGTTTGATTTTGGGGCTTTGGCAGAACATGCATTGCGGGTGTTGCCAAGTTATGCGGTTCCGATCTTTCTGCGGATCACTCCGGCGCTGGGGTATACGAGCACGATGAAGATGCAAAAGGGGAAACTGCGGCAAGAGGGGTGTGATGTGGCACTGGTGGAGAGGGCTGGGGATAAGATGTACTGGCGTCCCCCTCATGCGGTGTCCTATGTCCCTTTTACCACGCAGGATTATCAAAAGCTGCAGGATGGAGAGGTGCGACTATAGTGATAGAACTCCGAGCAAGACAAATACTCTAAGCAAAGTAATATAATACCTCTCCCGGACGGTACCTGACTATTCATCGACTCAATTCTGCTTTGGAGATGGCCGACGGATCTCGATGCCTTTGGACCATTGGTACGAGGCCTATCGTGGTTTCGAATAGTACGTACCTTCTTATGCAGCCAATTAGCCTGACGCAAGGGAAGTCCACGTCACTTAATTAGTAGTCCTATTCGGAAGTTTGGCCAAGTTGCCCAAAATCGGCATCCAGTTGTCGCTAAGAGATATCACTCACGCATATGAACGATTTCACTAGAGAGCCCGGAGGCGCGGACGGCTTGGTTAAATCAGACGCTTCGGCAGGTGAACGGTTATGGTCTCCTCAGATTTGACATTCCAGAGTACGATGGATGGATGTGTCATTGAAAGAGGATGTCACAAGGCGTCGTTGGACCAGGCTGGCAGCCACTCGCGAGAGGAAGACAAGCTCCGCGCGCTTTCGTTTTACTGATTTGCGCATGGTTGAATAAGATTGGGGTATATAGGGAAGGATTGGCTTACCAACTTACGGTGTCTGACTCTAGGACTACCAGGTGTTCTTCGTTGGGTGGGATGGCACACACGCCTTGCGTTCAGCGCTTCTTCTGCAGGGAAGCTGAGTGTTGCTCGGTCTGCTTTCTTCTGAGATCTGACAGAGCTGGCTGGATTGCCGCCTGCAGACCGGAGCACGGGCAGCCCATACACGATATGATTGACTGGATCTGTTGTCAGCGGGGAAGGCACAGTCTGTGCTTTGTGACCAATCAGAAACATGGCCTTGGTCGGTCCTGTTTGCCTCGCGGGCGTATAATGTACTCCGACACACTCAATTGATCCTCTGATTCGGGGCTCTTGTGATTCGTCAGCGTACAAAGGCTGCCTTCGCACGTTTGCCCAAAACACGGCCCAAGTGGCTCCATGTCAGGATTTCAACGACGCGAAGCATTTCTCGTGTATCCTCCGAGAGGATCTCGAGCTGCGAGCGAATGCCCAGGGTGAGTCGCTCATCATTGCGTCTGCGTTTAGCCAGCTCCCCGTCACTGGGTTTGAGAAGGAGACGACGGCACACGCCGAGGCGCTCTTTCCACCGGGGACCGAGCAGAGGAAAAAGAAGGAGTGGTTGCGCAGGTAAGTGTTGAGTCCGTCATCTGGCCTATTACTACTCAATACTAGTACGACCGCACCTCCTCATAATTCGGTTCTCGCAGGTACATCTCTATCCTCCTCAACCTGACCCTCCCCCCACTGGTCAACCACGGCATCGGCCTCGAAGCGCACGGCCAAAACACCTGCGTGCGTATCTGCCGCGCATCACGGAGAATAAAGGGCTTCGCCGTCCGCGACTTTGGTGGGATAAGACTACACATGCCCACGCTCCGAAGCCAGGGGTATGACCTGCATACCATCCCCCCTGGTGCGGCGACGACGACGGATGACCTGCATGACGTGTGGAGCAAAGTACATCATTCCCTATTCCAAAACCATATTGGGCATCTTGTTGTGGCGTTGGGTCTGGAGGAGGATGGTGGGTGGGAGGTTGTTAGGGATGAGGTTCGGAGGGTTTTGTTTCCGAATGGGGGAGGGAGGGGTTGTGGGTTGCATGCGGAGGGGCTTTATGGGTTTTTGATGGAGGAGACGATGCCGTTCAAGTGCTTTTTGAGGATGAGGATGGAGGGCAAGTATCGTGATGTAAGTATCTTGGATTATGAGTCTATGACTGCTGCTGACTGATTGTAGTATGTTGAACGGAGGCTCCCGAATGTGCTTCTCTATTGATTACAAGGTTAAGAGTTTGTGACGACTGAATATAGTAACAGTAGAGCTTTTTGGAGACATAATTTCTTCTTCCTGTAATCTAATAGATTTTCAGAGACGATTGGGGCTCATATATAGCATTTGTGGCATAGTTTGTACTGGATATACAGACTAGGAAAGCTATTAATGATATCCTGTATCGCAAGATCTCTAGGTATATGTATAATTCGGTGTTTGTACGTCTCGAGGGGGTAAATCCCTCCCATTATAGTGCAGGAACTTCTACAGCGCTGATGCACACCATTGGGTGGCCATATCCCTTCCCTAGGCGTACACGTATCTAAATAGTGTTAGTTAAGTTTGTACTCCGTAGTTGCCATAGGCATTATTCTACGCCGATCAGAGCTGGATGGGGGTATTCGCTAAGCGCCGTGGCGTGGTGCAGAGCCGCCCATTCGGCCAGTGTCCTGCAAATCCTTGTCAACATGCGCGCTTCAGCTCTGGGCGCTTGAAGTCACGAGCCGGTAAGAGGGGAAGAACTTCAGCTGGCGGCTGACTTCGTTTTGTTCTCCAAGAAACAGCGCTCACCCCAGCTTGACGACTCTTGCTGGAGCCGTGTAGCCATGGTCAGTATCAAGAAATTCCCACTATTCTTGGCATGAACTTATCATTCCAGGAGCCGCACCCAAGCTTGAGTATAGCTGATGAGGGGCTGACGGTGCTTGAGGGCGCGGTGGAAGGACCAACGGCGGTCGAGTAAGTTCGGCATATCTTCAAGATCTTTGTTTTCCATGCTACCCTAACTCTTGTCTCTTGATAGTTATGTCTTCCTCCACGGGCTAAACGGCAATCCGAAGCGAACATGGACGTACGAGTCGGGCGAGGGCGGGTTCTTCTGGCCAGCTCAGATTTTGACCGATATCCCGGGGTGTCGCGTCATGATGTTTGGATACAATGCTTTATTCGAACGGGCGCTGGTGGAGAATACCACTACAATAAATGCGATCGCGCAGACATTTGTGAGTCGCCTGATTGATAAGAGGAAGGATGCTGCGCAGCTGGATCGGCCTCTGGTGTTTATCGCGCATAGTCTCGGTGGGTTGGTTGTGAAACGAGTACGGTCCGTTTCCGAAATATCTGGAACAAATCCGCTGACCTGGACTGGATAGGCGATCGCGAATATACACGCAGAATGCAACTCCGGTCTCCAAACGCGCAGGGTCAAGGAGCAAAAGGCGATCTATGACTCGATAGCGGGCATCGTGTTCATGGGCACTCCACATTTCGGCAGCCACATCGCAGACAAGGCCCGGATACAGGTGCTCAAGGCGATTGGCAAAGCCACATTTATGAATGCACCCGAGAAACTGCTGAAAGCATTGTGGGCCCATTCGAACGAACTGCAAGATTTGAGCACCAGTTTCGAAAAGACGACGATCTTCACCCGGCATGAGATCGAGATGTGCACATACTATGAGACAAAAACAACAAAGTTTGCCGGGAAAGAAGAGGTACTAGTAATGCCATGATCCCACCTGGATGAATTTAATTTTTTTTAGGTCGTCCCTCGTTCGATGGCCGTGCTGCATTATCTAAACGAGAGAGAAGAGCCAATTGCTGCTGAACATGCGGACATGACAAAGTTTCGAAACCAACAGGATGACACCTTTCAGTCCATCCGGCAGAGAATCCAGGACATGGCCCATGATGGATTGGATGCTTTGGAAGGCCGTCAAGGTTCGTAAGGATCGTCTCGCGAGTGCCAGCCTCGAATGCACTCGTGTGCTTGAGTCGACCTAATTAGTTGGAACTTTAGCCACATACCGAATATCACAGATTCCAAATGATGTGACCAGGGAGGAGCTGCCGTATTTCCTTCTGAGCTGTAGAGAGCTGCAAATCCAGTCGGTGCAGGAGATCCGGATCCATTCGCTGGCTGCACTCAATGGGCAGGCGCAATCCACCAAAACGGCAACCGCGACCTTTGAGGAGGTGCCACGGCTTCTGCGTAGCAGATCGTCCCAGTGGAGTCTGACTTTTTGCCACAACTCTTCCTACGGAACTCTTGTGATTGACACGCACTTTGATGGGTTTACCGTGCTCAATGACGTCCCCGAGGACGGCCACTCTCTCGAGTAAGATCGCGTACTCAAAATTGAACAACCGTTCTGACTCCTCGGAAGCTTCATCGCCATCCCCGGTCTAGGACACCACCCTTTCTCCATCTGGCAACATGATCCCGCCTCCGATCCATTCATGTGGCTGCGGGACAGCTTGCCGCCGCTTGCCAGAGGGACGCGGGTGCTGCTGTATGGCTACGATGCCAGAGCCCATCGCGGTAACCCTGCGACCGTCGAAGGCCTGGCGATATCGCTCATTTCGCAACTAAGAGTTATCGATCGGGCATCTTTGGCAGCGACGCCCGTTGTTGTCGTCGCCCACGCCCTCGCGGGAGTTGTACTCAAGCAGGCATTGATCGAACTGGCGAATAGCGGTCAGACAGAAATGTTCATCCTGAAGACCATCAGGTCTTGCATTTTCTTGGGAGTTCCCAATTCTTATCCTGGGCAAGAGATACTTGCTTCCATGGTGGGCAACTCCCGCTTCAAGCACCTTCTGGAGGAGTTGGACACGAACCCGAATTATCTGGCCAAATTAGATCGCATGATGAGCGGGATCGCTCAAAGCCAGAACATCAGTATTTGCTCCGGCTACGATACGATTCCAGATGGCGTTCTAGAGGTAAGCCCTGCCGATACAATGGCGTGCACGGTCACTAATGCCTGTGCCACCAGCCTGCGGATCGCTCCTCGACTGGAAGGTCCATTTCGCCACGCAACTGCTCAGTCAACAAACCCGACCATGATATCCTCAGGTTACCAGCGGGAAGTCAGAAGATAGCTACTGTTGCCGCACATCTTCTTAGCCAATTCTCTCCCCAAATTACTGGGCAAGATCCATCTCCAGTGCTGTCTAGACTGACCACATGGCACCGGCTGCTGCCCAAACCTCCCGTTTCCTGGCCGAATCTGTCATCATACCTGCCGTACACAACCGGCTCTGAGAGTAAAATATCCTTCATGGCCATTGTTGATAGATGCTAATGCTTGCAGCAACTGTAAACCGCTTTCCGTCTCAGACAGAATTGGAGTCCATGTTGGAATACAAGATTCGGTCTTTGCCATTGTATAAGGAATTAATTTCGACCCTGTCGCTATACAGTGAGCTGCGTGAAGACACCATTGATGCTGCATGCGCACATACGTTCCAGTGGATCTGGCAGCATTCTGATGTCGGTCTTCGTGATTGGCTAGGCGACGATGGCCCTCTATATTGGATACGCGGTCGACCAGGTTCCGGCAAATCAACACTGATAAAGTACATATGGGACCACAAGGACCTTGCCACTACCTTGCTTAGGAGAGACTCTGATATTCCAAGGATCAAGGCCGCGTTCTTCTTTCATCATCGAGGCTCGTACCAACAGAAATCCTTTGAGGGGATGCTCCACAGCATTCTTTTCAGGCTTTTGGATCAAGAGCCGCGACTTGCCGCTAGCCTACTGGCAGACTTTCATCGCCTGAAAGTAGAGCACCGTGCCGAGTGGACCTTGGCCAGATTGATGAAGTCTTATGAAGCAATCCTTGCCCAGCGCTCCTTGCCGGTCGAAATTTACCTATTCCTTGACGCGTTGGACGAATATGAAGGGCGGCCAGAAGTGATTGTCGACTTCATTCAATGCTCCGTCAGAAGTCGTTCAGGTGCGAAAACGCGTTTAAAAGCCTGCTTCTCGAGTAGAGAATGGTCTACCTTTGAGAACACTTTCTCCGACTGCCCAGGGCTCAGAATCCATGAACATACCGAGCAGGATATTCGAACGTATCTATCCGCTCGCCTGTCCAATATCTATGAGTCTGGCAGCCTTGGCGTGTACGATAAAGCGACCCTGTGCGATATCGAGGAGAACATTGCTACAAGAGCCCAAGGCGTCTTTATCTGGGTCAGAGCAATTACGGGCATCCTCAGACAAGATTACCTTCAAGGCGTATCTATACTGCAATTATCAAAGAACGCCGAATCCTTTCCTGAAGACTTGGGGGAATTCTACACGGATGCGATTCGGCGCATTCCGTCCGAGTATCGCGAGGAATCCTTCGTCATGTTTGAGGTTATCCTCCGTTGCGAGCATCAGATGCTCATTGAAGAACTAATCGCCACTGTGCAGTGTGCCACCTGCAACAACATCCCCAGCTGTATTGAAGCTATGCATTCACATGAGCTGGACCAGAACCTCCTGCAATGGGTTCAAGATCGGGGAGCTGGTTTGGTCGAAGAGGTTCGTGACAAGACAACCGGTCTAAAGATAGTGCAGTTCATGCACCAAACTGTTCTAGACTTTGTTGCGCAACCGGGATTCCGCAGCCTGATTCTGCAACAACCCCTTTCTTTGCCCCTCGACAACGGTTACACGTGGCTGTCGAAGCGTGCGTACAGTTACTTACAAATGGGCTATTTGACCAGCTCTGCCAAGTATATTTCCGGTCGAGCAAACTACCTGAGTCGGGCTGAGGCTACAACCGGTAGATCCATGAAAGCCTTTTGGGATGATGTCGAAGAGGATGCAATCGACGGGTTTCTCGGGTCTCAGGGCTGGCCAACAGCTGATATCCACGATCCAAAACTGGCATTCGCGGTCATCTACAACCTCACCACGCTGCTGCAAGACATTATTCACTCGCGCAATGGGGTTCTTTCTGATACAGGACCTTTCTCTCTCCTTCATTGCCTAACATACATTGACGTTTTTGGTGCAACACCGAACCATATAAAACGGAAGGGGATTGACCTAAGGGGCCACTCTGTGGACAAAGCATCCGTGGACGTAGTAGCCATATTGGTCAGGCATGGAGCGAGACTAGACGCCAAGTACAAAGGATATACACCCTTCCAGCTCTTGTTTGAGGAGTTCAACTACCGTCGGTTTACAGGCAGTTCTGGTCCCCAGAATACACGACCCGCGATTCTAGAGTTAGTCCATCAGTTCCTCAAGGCCGGTCAAGAACCAAACGTGGTTCTGGTGAAGAGGAGGAAAATCTCCAGAACGCCGAGCGAAAGGGTTCTTTGCTCCCCGCTGCATGTCGCGAGGCCGGATCTGGCAGTATTGTTACTCCAGTTCGGTGCGAAGACCAACATCATGGACAGTCGAGGTCTGACTCCGCTGGACCTTTCCTGCGGCGTCGGCGAGAACGTGCACGAGATTGGAGATCATGTCTCGCCGGTTAGTGCATACGAGACTGCAGCCCTTCTCCTACGCCACGGCGCCAAGTTGACCAAGGCTGGCTGGAAGAAATGGCCGGAGTTCGTGCATCTCCTCGAAGCACGTGGAGGGATCTCAATCCCGGATGAATTCAGGAGGCCGCCAAAAATGGGTGCTCTTAGACTGGCACTTACCAGAAATCGCCTGGCATTGGCTATGAAAGGGAACAACTTATAGTCTCACTGTTTCTTCGCACAGCTCGGACTTTCGGAAGGACAGTTGCCGGATATCCGCTGCTCTGCCCCAAAAGGGTCTGAGCCGAGTGCCCAAGCTTCTTAGCCTCAAGGTTGACCCACAGTTCATCCATCAATGTGGAGATTTTTCCGAGCATTCTCTCCAGGCAAAACCCCTTCCCCAGGCGCCAGCCGAAACGTCCAAGACTCCCAAGCCTCTGCTAACCCCCAAACTGGGAATCCTCGTTCACATGTTCCGTCATCCGTGACTGTGTGACTCAAATATCCCTCACTATTTGCATGGCCCCGAGGGGTCGAGAGCGTGGGATGGCCAATTGGGGATGATTCGAGGGAGAAATTGGATGCTTGGCTGCGCTAAGAGCCGCACTAGATTGTAGCCGAACAGCAGACTAGATCAACAACGGCTAGACGACACTGAATTGTTGGACGATTGAAGCCTCTCGTTGGCCATGTTTCACCTCAATCAATACTTGGCTCGCAGGCTAATCTCCGGTTGATTTCTGACTCTCCCAGTGTAACATAAAAATGCTCCTTCCCCCTGGTTCTCACGAGCGAGCAACCATATTTTCTTGAAAACCCTGACTGAAATCCTCCCATTTAATCTACCAAGATGCGCGCAACCCTCCTCGCCCTCGCCCTCGCGGCGCTCGCCACCGCCGACGAAACCAGCACAGTCGGCACCTTTGGCATCCACGACTCAGACCTCGACTCCATTGCAATCCCCTCCTTCACCTCCACCGGCGCCTCGGTCGTCTCCGTCAACGCCGTGGCCACCACCTACGAAGTCTCCTGCCTCAAGGACGCCCCCACCGAATCCTGCTCAATCAAGGATCCCTGGACGGTCACACAGGGCATCAGCACATACCGCCTAAACGCCGGCTACACCGACTTCGCGGGCCAGATTCCGCTGACGGCAACACTCGACTACGACTGCTCGTTTGAGACGTGGAGCACAAGTGCCGCGTGCTCGCTTTCGTTCTCGTGGTCCGGCAGCGCGAGTGGGGCCGAGCAGTCGAGCTCGTGGAGCACGCATACTTCGCTGGAGACCGGGCAGGTCACGTATTATGAGCTGGAGGTTACGGGGGGTTTGGATAAGTTTGATAAGCCCGAGGCCACCGAGACGCCCGGGGGTGCGGCGGCTGTCTTTGCGGGGCCTGTGCAGGCGATGATTACGGGGGCGCCGGTTGTTCTGGCCGGTGTTGTTGCTATGCTATGAACTTCTTTGTTGGTGCTTTATGTCTGTTGCTGTCGGTGGATCCTGGGGAGTGTTGATATGCTAGTGATGTCTGTTTTCTGTTACGTATAGCCTTTGTCCACCAATTTTGGCTGATATTGCATCTTCCTCTCTGTTTTATCTGTCGAGCTTCCAACGACACCTGGTATATGGTAATCCTGTAGTATCCGCCCTATCATGAGCCGCACATCTATCCCGGATAAAACAGTGATATGCTCCCAATCTTCAGGTCCTAAAGTCTGATTGAGCCGTTCGTCTCCACCACCAAGATCTACACTCGGGACGTTCGAGGTCGCTCAGGTAGCAGATCTTCCAACAATGGCGGTCTATGCCTACATTTTAAGCATCCAACACATAAGCCATAGAGATACTCAAACTTCTTTGTTGCAAGTGACTTCGAATTTATATTTTTGTGTCTGGGAGAAAGCCAGATGACCCGAAATTATATAACTGACTTAACATTACAGTTCAGAGGCTCTTCATCACGTATAATGGTAAGTCGCTGACCACGTCACTTGGGAAATTCTTTGACCTTCTGCCGCAAAATTACCTCAACATTCTTATGTTTGTTCTAGTATTTACTGTGTGTCTGGTTCCCCACACCAGAACCAATAGCGAGGCGTCCTTGCCCCGAGCATGACTCAGCCAATCCCCGAGCTCGGCGGAAGAAGAAGGGGCTTCCTCCGAGCCAACTCGAATCCTCCGAATCATCGCCCATTTCAAAACAACGCAACCAAATGTCCTCTACCCCAACAACTACTAGCAAGCGCCGCAAAATCCGCAAAGGAACGACAAGCTGCTGGGAATGCAAGCGGAGAAAAGTCCGATGCAGTCTCGTCGATGAGCCGGGGCCCGTATGTGCTGCTTGTCGGCGGAGGGGGACCAAGTGCTTGACGCAGGATTTGCCTGAAGCGGATGAAGATGGGGATAGGAATCACAATCTTCCACCTCTCAGCGAGCGCATTGGGCGGGTAGATGCGATGGTTGATGGGCTGACTGCGAGTGCGACGCCGACTCCAACAGCTACGCCGAATACGTATACGTTTACGGGTACATCGGTGACGCCGACTCCCGCTCAGACCGTGAGCACGACCAGTGAAGGCAACGAGGGGGCGCATAGAGACTTGGATTCACGAGCTGTAAGCACCACTTACCATGGTTCATACCGCTCGCTAACGAAAAGTCCAGGGTAGAGGGCTGAGAGGCTCTGTGGCCCAGATTGTACTTTCACCCCACGACCAAATCCCGTACGCTGATCTCTCCCGGGAGCTGCACGCGAGCCTACCACCGAGCGAAGATGTCAACAGACTGAGTGAAGCTGGTGCCCATGTCTCCATTGCATTTGACGTGGCGATAATGCGGCCATATTCCGGCATGGAAAACAACTGGTCGGATGGAACGGAGTCGCTATTACCCATCCCCTCTGCAGCCTCGCATCCGGTACTGCTGACAAAGTACACCTTCTCCATCATCAGGGTCCTGCAACATCTCGATTTCAAGAAATCCTCTAAACAAATCGTAGGCCTCTCAGACGCTCCGCAGAACATGTCACGATATCTCGCGGAGACCGCGATCCGCCTGGTGACTACTCGCGACGAACTACTGAACAACGTCGAAGGCCTCGAATGCGTGGTCATGGAGGCCTGTTACCACATGAACCGCGGGAATTGGCGCCCGGCCTGGACGGCTATTCGAAGGGCGATGGCAGTTGCTCAGGTTATGGGCGTTCATCGTCCGGGTGTTCCGGTGCGAACGATTGACCCGCAGTATAAAGTCGATACATCGCATATCTGGCATCGCATCGTATACCTTGATCGGTCGATATGTTTGTTTATGGGCCTGCCGCAGGGTTCGCTGGATCGGAGTATGGCTTCCGAGCGAGCGCTTGGACTTGATACTCCGCTCGGTCGGTTAGAGCGTCTGCATTGTGCCATTGCCTCGCGGGTCCTCGAGCGCAACGACTCCGGGCCAGATATCAGTCCGATAGAAATTCTCAGAACAATCGACAGCGAAATCAACAAGGCCGCAGAAACGATGCCCAGCGGCTGGTGGATGCCGCCCACCCCCCTCCACGCGGCGAACAACTACAAAGATGGCACAAATAAACCACCAGCCGTCGTCTGGGACATGCTCCGCCTCGTCGCACAAATTTACCATTTTGGCCTTATAAATCAGCTGCATGTGCCCTTTATGCTCGGCTTTACAACCGCCACGGAACTCCAAACATACTCACAAACCACGTGCATCAACGCATCTCGAGAGGTCCTGTCCCGATACATTTCATTCCGCGCATTCAACCGCGTCGCGTTCTCCGCCCGGATAGCTGATTTCTTCGCCCTGACCGCGGCGCTCCTGCTTCTGGTCGGGCATATCCGGCAGCACTCAGATTCATCAGAGTTCAATCCCCTGCTACACCAGCGGCATGGTGATCGCGCGATGGTGAAACAGGCAATCGCACGCCTGCAGGAGGTCAGCTGGGTGACGGAGGATAAACTCACGGCTATGAGCGCTGGCATCGTGAGTCGGCTGTTGGATATCGAGGCGGAAGCTGCGAGGGGAAGCGTATATACCACGCAGAGTATCCAGCGTGGCGAGGAGGCGCCGCAGGAGGGAGTGGGGAACGTACCCCACGGCACGACCGTGCTTCGCTTTTGCGTCCCGTATTATGGTAAAGTGCACATTGTTCATCAGGAGGTGGCGCCGCCACAGGAGGCAGCCAACCGGGGTGTGGGTCAGTGTGAAACTGGGGGCCTTAACTTGCAGGATGCCGTCACAGCGACCCTGGCCTCAACGATCACTGGCCAGCCCATAACTTCCAATCTTCCCCAACCATCAAGGAGCCCCCCGCAGCCGTGGTATTCCGACGCTCAGGCGAATATTGGAGGACAAGATTACACTTTTCCGGGCTTGGATTTGGCGTTCTTTGATAGTTTGACTCGAGAGGCTACCGTATCTGGGAATGCGAATACGCTTCAAGGCGCTTAGGTAGCGAGTGCAAACTGCCGCGGATGTAAATGAATCTACGTTAGCGTACTTTCGCCGCCGCTGCTGTCATGGACTATGAAACGCATCGTTAGCCGTAACTGTAGGGAAAATCCATCAGGGCAATGCCCATCCTCCACATGTTCTTTGGCTTCGGTGCAACAGTCTTGGCAGTCTACCCTCGGGGGAAGACTTCGAGAAGCTGGAAGGCCTGAATAACAGCCCCGCTGATCCAGGATCCTCAGAAGTCACATTTGCAGGCTAACGAGATTAGTAATGCCCAGGTGAAGACTGACAAGGCCGTGGTTATACGTTATACGACACAAACAATCAGGAGGCGTATGCTTATTGAGCTCCGACCCCGAAGATCGTCCGTACGTCTCGTATTAGTCAAGGGGCTTGTCTTCCGTTGAGCCCTAATCGTGCTTCCGCCGAGACGGAGACGGATGACCAATCGCACCTTGTCTTAACTATTAGTTATTGATCCTCGTTGTCAGACGTCTATATAATGCCTTTGTCCCCGTTGCGATCTGGTTAATTTCAATCACATCTCACTCGATCAATCCGCACCCAGCCGCTTCAAGCAAGCTTCCACCCCTCTAGCCACGATCACCACCATGTCCGACTCAACCATCGTCCTCATCACCGGGGTTGCCCGAGGTACCCTACACCTCCTTCACCCTGCTCCCCACACACCCTCACAACTAACATCTCAAATAATACAGGCCTCGGCAAAGCCCTCACGGAATTCTACCTCGCGCGACCCAACCACACCGTAATCGGCACAGTCCGGGACCCCGCCGCCCCAAACGCCCAAGCCCTGCTGTCCTCCGCACACACGAGCGCCGCCCCCGGCTCAAAGCTTCACCTCCTCAAACTCGAAGCCACACATGCACCGGACTACGCCTCTCTGCCATCTTCCATCAAAGCCCTGGAGATACCCCACCTCGACCTCGTCATTGCGAATTCGGGGATCTCGTGCTCGCCCACGCCGCTTGCGACGATTTCCCCCGAGGACGTGTTGCATGGCTATGATGTGAATACTGTCGGGACGCTGAGGCTGTGGCAGGCGACTAGGGATCTGTTGGAGAAGTCGGCGCGGGGACCGAAGTGGGTGTCCATGTCCTCGGGGGCCGGGTCGATTGAGGGGGTTAAGACGTATGGGACGCAGTGGTTTTCGATGTACGGGATGAGTAAGGCGGGGATGAATTGGCTGACTGTGTATGTTTGTCAATTCCCTATTTACATTTACTTGGCGGAGGCTTGCTAACCATGTTTTTCATTACAGCGCAATCCACAACTCCGAGGAGTGGGTGACGGCTTTTGCTGTGCATCCTGGGTGAGTAGTGCTGGACCCGTTCGAATATCAACATTGTTCTACCAGCATATAGTTATTAACGAAAGATAGACTCGTCCAAACCGACATGGGAAACAAGGGCGCGCGCGAGTTCGGTATGGAGGAGGCGCCGAACACAATCGAAGAGGCGATTACCAAGACTACAGCCAAGGTGGGTCATTCACTTCAATGCTACTACTCCATGGCGGGTTCGGATGGATGTCTAATGTGGGATTTTCATGCAGATTGACGAGGCCACCCGTGAGGCGACGTCGGGTAGATTCTGGAACGTTATTGATGGGACGGAGTTTCCTTGGTAGGCAATCAAGTGAGCTTAGTAGATTTTTAGTATGCTATAGTATGTATAGGTTGCCATAGAGGCGACTTTTTAGTGATTGCCCTCCATGTACATGGTCTATAGATGTGCGAGTATAAGTAAGTACCATTGACTATGTCAGGGATGGGGGATGAACTTATAATATAGGCTTTGGGAATAGCAAGGCTCAAAATACCAAGTAACTGATGGAAGGTTTTATAAATCGGATTGGAATTCTAGGCCCAACATACAAACAAGTAGATGATAAATGTGATTCGAATACTCACTTGACAGCAATCTTAGCTTTTTTCGAGATCTTCTCGGCAACTTAAGGCTTCTTATAGTGCCTGTGGTCGGGGTTGACAGACTGTACAGCTCTAAGCGTCGTACGAGAATATCTTAGATTTGGAGTCCCGCGTATCTCAGGACTGATTGAGCCACGCTTTTGCTCATCGTTTGAATGACATGTAATTGGCGGACTTCATACTATGGAATTCAGGTGCCCCGGCATAACGCCAATGGCGGCCTTCGTTAATATAAGCAATGGCGCCAAAGCTTCCATATCTCCCTGTGGATTGGCCTGTAGAGCCTGGACTAGATCTGTGTCTAACCGTATGTCTGGTCTGGATTCGAGGAGCTTCTTGATGGTCTTGGTGGCCGATTTACTGAAGATGGCTCAGCCTTGGAACATAGGAGCTTGCCGCAAAGGGCAGTGAGCATCTTGTAGTGGGCCTCGGGTCGGGTGTGGGTTTATTGATGGGAGGAAAGGGTCTGCCATCGACGAGATGAGGTTGAGAGCGGGGTTTCGATTCGTCAGCCTCGATCGATGAGAGGGATCTGTAATCCCGGACAGCTCATCTTGCATGGCGCAAAGCCACAGCCGAGGGACTGAGGGCCTCGCTTCTCGCAACTGGATGATATTCGCAGAGGTTAGGAATGAGCCAAAACAAAAACAAAACGGCTAGTATCGCATTGGCAACTGCATTAAAAAGCATCATTGCCCACTTTAGTGAGCTATCAACGGAGAGAGTATGTAGCCTCATCCAGATCCCGATCAATACAGCCCCTCAGGTTGGATATTACTCATGTGCTGCTGAAAGCCCCTAGCTTTTTCTTGACAGAAGGTTCTAACTCCCATAGTGTCTTTTTTGTTATATATCAAGCAGATCCCTGCTAACTTTGATTATTTCTAAATACATGCGTCTGCCATCGCTGGATTCTCTCTCAGCTAGGGCTCTGTTAGGCTCTGGGCCATTTTCTCCAGCTTCTTGCTTGCCTATTACCCTCTTAGCTATCATGCTATTATAATATTTTCTGAAGGTGCTTCTTGATTGTCATGAAGCATGTCCGTCATATTGGTATTGAATCAGTCTTTATACCGACTACTATATCGACTTATCAACAACCATATATACCACACGCTTTGTTGCTTCATTTCTTCGCGAATTACAGCCTTCTATTAATGATATCTGCTTCTTAATCCAACGCCACCACGAGTTCATCTCGAATTAGTTTCTTCTGTGTGCTACCAACAACCTGAATAAGTCCTCCAAGCTGCAGCCTCTTGGTAGATGTGCGCAACATAAAGAGATCCAAGGCTAGCGGCCTTTGCATAGGGGCAGATAAGTGATATTAGGCCCGGCATGTAGCCATAACCCTGCTTAGAGTCAGATTTTTCCAGGGGCTTGTGGCCTCCCGGGCTTATAACTATTAATACCTAAACTCCCAAATTGTGCCGAAGAGAAGCATTTAGTGAGCCGTCAGTGAGTTGTTAATCGGCAGTTTGAAGGATGTAGCAGGATTCCGGTCAACGGCAAGCATCCTACTATGGGACAGCCTCCGTGAAAGCTCTGAAGTTGAAGTATTGAAGAAGTCCTAGGCAGAACGACTTGAGCACAGTTACTCTTCCAGTCCACGGCAAGCACAAAGGTCTCCGTACTGTATTACTGAGTGGCCTCACTGAGAAGCTCGTCGGCAGCGACACTCATACAAAAGTCCACGAATACGCCCGAGGTAGGAGCATAACGAAACAGCCCCTGAACTTTGTGCTCTTTATTCCAGATGGGCGAGCCACATATTTTATCACTAATCGCTTGGCCGGAGCCTTCACCCATGTAGTGCCACTGACATCTTATCCACGTGCTCTGCTGCGTTGCACCTGGGTCGTCGCTAGTAGGAACCCCAAAAACTGCGTGACACACCGTAGTACCTTCGAGGAACCCGGAGAAAGGGGTATCGAGAAAGATACTGTCTCCAAGCTTTGTTTCCGGTGCCTGCGACAATTCGTTGAACTTGGACGGGGGTCCTGGTATCACTGTGTTCTCGAGAGGTTTGTTGCGGAACTCGACGTTCTCCTGATGTTGGAATGCCGACAAAGACCCGGGTCGCGACATCTCCTCGTCAAATAGATAAAAGCAGTTGCACCGCGCTCCTGACTGAGGAAGTCTACCAGTACCAAAAATGCTTCTGTCCTCTTTGCCCTCAAGGATGATGATGACCAGCCGACCCCAAAACTGAATTTCCGTAATCGGTATAGCACGCTGCTTGAAGAAATCCTTGACCAGGTTGAACACCAGATCAGCTGCCGCCTCGTTATCGCGAAGATCCAAATGTTGGGCCAAACGTGTTCTCGGGAAATCGCGGCGGCGGATGAGAGAAACGGTCGGTCCGAGATCATTATCGTGGTCTGTGAAGTAGCAGGGTACGCCGGCGATTTTCTTCGGCCATGGCTTCGGCGGGAGCTGGGAAAAGCGGTAAACAAGAAGTCTGTCGTCAAATTCGATTGCGTGCGCGCCAGGGAACGCGTCTAGGAGAAGCTTCCTGCACTCGCGGTCGTAAAACCTGTTGGGAGATTGGTGCAAGTCGAAATCAAAGACGAGCTCCCTCGCAGGCGAAAGTCTGAACGGTGGTATCTCTGGCATGACGTGTGGACTCGCTGAGGTTCATTTCGATGGTGTCAGGACAGATGCTTGATTCAAGCGAGCTTTGAGGACAATGATGAAGGCAAGTCGAAGAGTGAGTCAAAGAAGAGTTTATAAAGTATAATGCATCACGTGGTCGCACTGACAACCATTCGGGAAGCCGGATTTGAGGCTCATTATGGTAGACTTAGGGTACCTGACAGAAGATTTCGAGGTAGCTTGTAATACCTGTTGGCCTGTAACCTACTAGGACTATATCATGTCGTGCAGGACGCCAAATGGTGCTAGGCACATGTTGGATAGCCAAAACAGGGGATCCGGTCGCTCGCGCAAAGAGTAAACTCAAAATTGCATGACGTATGGCAACTCTCTTTGACATGGTCGCTGAGGTGAACACAGGCTGCCCAGAGCAGAAAGTGCTAGCGAGGCACTGCCGAGACCTGCAGACGGGCATGTCTCAGGCCGGTCCAGACGAACCCCTTTTCTCTCCCGCTAGACTTGAAAGTAATCAGGTAACAGGCCCGCGGATTCAACTAGCCTTGCGCTGCTGCTTCTATGTTTACTGTTGTCTGGCGAGCGCTCAGAGACATTCGTTCGGTATTTGGAGGGGCAGGACGGGAGGGCAGGATGTTGGGCACCAGGGAGGCGAATCTGACAGTGATAAAGGGGTCACCCAGAACAAGTGTCAGCTCAATCATGGTGGCGCTGGAGCTGCAAGCGGTGGTTCATGCCAAGCTACCCTGTCTGCCGGATCTTCTTTTTTTTATAAATCTTTCCGAGCAGCGAGACCCCTGTTCAGACCCACCACAGCTTCCTGAAGATCCACACAAGCTCCCCATGATGACATGGTGATCCCCCGCTGCCTTGAGGAGAGAAGAGCCCCATCCAGACGTCCAATTTCCCTCCATCAGAAAACCGGGGTCGGCTACGGAACCCTGTGATAATGTCCAAATGAGAGATACGGATGGCGCAGTGAGTTACCACCCGACAGCTAAGCAGACGGGGAGGGCAGCCGATGGACTTGGGTCGAGAGTAGAGTCAACGAACAAAGATGAATGAACACTCTGAGCTGCTCCACCACAGGCCCAGGACTCTGCCAACTTGCCCGATGCGCCAGCTTCGGAGTTTCAATCCATTTCTCCGGACTCCGGTATGGCTTTCGTGAATCATTGACGGTGAAAGCAGCAGACTACAACATTCTGAAACGACTCAGGCTTCCCCACTAGATCCCTGTTATTCAGCGACGGGGACGCCACAGAAGGGTGATGGAAGCTCAGCATGGCCCCGTCCGATTCGACGGCCGTCGCCCAGATGGAGATGCAATGTGAAGCATCCGTTTCAACTGTCAATAGATAGGAATAGACATCATGTCGAAGGGCTAAGGTAGTCTCCTTGTCTGTCCGATATAAGCGTCAAGGTATGCCCGTCTGTTCTGCCCTTCATCCTGTCCAATTCCCTTCTCAAAAGCATTCCTCACCTCGAGCACAATGCGCTCTATCAATCCAAACTCAAACAAAAATCGACGCAAGCGCAAACAATTGGAATCCAGAGCTTCCCTATTGGCACAACAAAGACGAGAAACACCCGATCCTGCCCACGAACTTTCTACTCAGCCTGTCACCTCTGAGGAAGCTTCAGCGCAGGCTACCGAGGCAGAAGCCCCCACGAATTCCCCAGCAACACCATCGACGACGGGGGCCAGTCCCAACACAGGCGACAGCGCACAGGATGCCGCTCCTACTCCGTCTCCCGACTCAAGCGAATCCCCCGACACAAGCGAGACCGTACCAGATCCCGCTCCTACTCCATCCTCCAACACGAGCGGCCCCACCGCGGAGATACCCACAAGCTCACACGAGGGTGAGGCCTACCTATCAGACTTGATGGAGCTGCTGAGAACCGCACAAGGACCCGGGGCGCATTGTCGACCAGAGGATTGCAGGAACAACGTGTTCCAGAGTGCGCTTTACACCTTACAAGTTGTCCCTTTCCTGGGCGATTGTGCCCAAATTGTGTACAAAAGCCTCCGGGTGGCTCAGAAGGAGTTGGGCTATACACCATTGGATTCCTCGGCCCTCTACAGGGAGCTGGTCGACAACGAGTACGAAGCATGGATTTCCACCGGCGGTCCCGACAAGCCCAGACCACCACCCGGGCGGATCCGTCAGATGTATGAATGCGTCAACTGGATTAACAAGAAAAGTGATCAAATTGAATTATCTCACAAGCTGGTTTTGCTTTGTTTGAAGGAGTACACTCGCAGGAACTCCACGTTCCATTCCAAATTGGGCAATGCGGGTGTGGAAGGCAACGCAGAGAACATTGAGCAAGTCTTTCAGCGGGACATTGCACGAGTCACACGACTTCTGGGCGCTTACAGCGCTCACAGGATGAAAGAGGTAGAAGATGTCATGAAGGTCGCGTGGAGGGTAAAAGGCGCACTTCTTTCAATACCAAAGGAACTATCAGGAGAAAGGCGAGAAGAAAGGCAAAGAGGAAGGCAAACCAAGGCAGTCAAGGAAGGGGTGGTCGGATTCAACTTAGGCTTGCATGTGGGTGTACATTTCCGGCTTTGGGGACTGTTTACTTACTGATAGTCCCTATGTGGACTGCTCTTGGTTCATGTATGTCATAGACTGGGGTTGGGCAACGAATAGGGGGTTTGGAATGTGACCTACAGATCTATGGACGTGAGATATTCATGAGAGGATAAATTGCGAGTAATAACTAAATAAAGGACACTTTCAATCACCACCCTGGCAGTCCCATGCCACGACCAGTCAACGGTGTCAAACCGCATCCTCGTACTTTGGATTCAGCTCACTGAGTATCCGAGTAAAGTATGCACGCCATGGCCATCTCATCGAAGTGGTAACGGCCTTTGAAAACCTGGGCATAGGCTCGCCACTGATGGGATGAAAGAACCCGTGGCCATGGCCCTCCTTGCCTCCAAGGGGCTCAACAAGAGTGTAGCCCCAGTCAGAGTACCTCATCCCAATCGCAACGACCTTGCCAAAGCCAAAGTACCACTTTCCATCGGGTGCCAGATAGGCCCCGTAATCCCTCGAGCCCAGCTCCGGGAGGATCGTCTCACGGTAGTCTCCCTCGGTAAGCATGTGAGCCATCAGGGAGTTCTTAGAAGCGGCTGAGCGCGGCGGCTCCCGGCGTGCTGCGTCCTGGTTGTTCTTCTCATCGGACTTTCCAGCAGTAGTCGTGGCGTCCGTTTTGACCCACCGAGGGAGATCCATGTAATGCACCTCATAGACAGACTCCCTCGCCTCAAAGAATCTGTCATCCTGGTCGTAGTAAAACCGATTCATGACCCCTCCAACCTTGCCTGGAATGGGGTCCACGAACCGATCGCACACGCCAACGATTCGGCTCACCCGGCCCACACCCTCGTACCGCCTGTGTGTAAAGCACCAGTAGTACCCACGGGCCTCGTCGCCCAGCTTGGCAGGTTTCTTCCACTCTTCGTAGTCCTTATCCCAGTCGGCTTCATAATCCTTGACGGTCCAGAAGAGGTCCGTCCTGAGACCCTGCCAGGGGTTCGGTTTTCTCTCAGCTGTAAAGATCCGCCGTCGGGCCGGCAGGTACTTGCGGGGGATGGGCTGTTCGGTGTCGGGGTCGAAGAAGCGGTGGAGTCTGCTGCACTTGCGGTCGTTTTTCGCATTTGGCACGACCCACACATAGATGCCCCCGCGTGCATTGAGCCCTACCTCGATGACCGTCCCGAGTCCGATGTAGAATTTGCCTTCTGGCGCATTCGGCGGGATGTAGATGCCTCGGTGCTGCGAGCCGGGGAGTGGGTAGGGAGTCTTGAGAGCCTTCCAGCGCTCGGCTGCAGGCGTCTTGCTGCTGCAAAGCTCTTTCTTTTTTGTCTGGAACTCGAAGAATTCCTTGGCCGTGCTTTTATCCTCCACGGACTGTGCACTCGTGCTAGTGTTTTGAGTATTCTTTTTGGTGTTTTGAGACTGGTTGCTGGTCTCTGCAGAATTCTTGCTGCTTTTTTGAGTCTTCTTGCGGGCCTCTCGAGACCGCTTGCTGGTCCTGTGTGAGGTCATGGTGAATGTCTGGATGGTGCCGAAGCAATATATTTGTGAGAAAAAAAAAGTGGTTAAAGGTATGAAATTGTAAGAAAGTTGCTGTTAGAGCGAGATGGCTGTAACAACTCTTCTGCGAGGCCGGGGGAGTTTAAATATCTTCTCCCTCGAGTGGCGGTTCTCGCACCTGGTCTTTGTCCCTTTGTCATGTCTCTGGCTGGTATTGTTCACCGTTTCAGAACGTTCCTTTCTACAAGGTTGTTTCCCTTTACCATGCGCGTCCTCGCTAGACAAGGTGCCTTTGTGTGCCGAATGTCGTCTTTGACCTCGACCCAAACATCTTCTCTTGGGTGGGCATTTCTTCTTTACGCCTGGTTTCAGATCTCTAGTCCTCTCTGAATTGTTTATTATAGTCTTGTTTACTACATAAATAAGTATTGACCCACCTTGTTATTTCATTGTTGAACGTTCTAACACGATATATGTCTGGTTCTTTATCAGTTGTTGCTTTGTTTCCTTATCCACGCTTTTACACAACCAGTATGGCACACTGCTCGCTGTCCATTCTCTATTCTTCACCATTTGCAGCTTCTTGTAGGAAGGGATTCTTTACAGATAGAACAATTGCTTACATATTTATAAAATGGAACCAGAGCAAGAGATATAGCAAGTACAAATCAAAAGTCCACCTTCTCAGCTGCGAAAAAGTAGAAGCCCTCCTTCCAAAGTAACAAAAGAAGAAGAAGAAGAAGAAGAAGAAGAAAAAAAATACAAGCAAATCCATCATGGTTAGCTCCTACGCCACATCCACACCTCCACCACAACCCCTCAACGCAGCAACCGCAAACGCCGTCGCAACGGCCCGATTCCCAATCTTCTTGCTCTCGGACGGGAAGAGATACATGCACGACGCCTCCCACCCGCCGTCCATCTGCTGCATCTCGACCAGCCGCTCCCGATCCTGGTAATCCTCTATCCCCAGAAGGCGACAGGTCAGCAACCGCATCCCGAGACAGCACGCATCCCCGGCGACCCCGACGCGCTCGAGGACGCGCGTCTTTAGCAGTGGTTCGAGTCTCTCGCGCAAGAGTGCATCGTTTGACGCGGCGAGGAGGCGGGTGAGGTAATACAGGAACCACTCTGCCGTCGGGTAGTAGCGCGTCCCATCAATGTACGCGCGGTGCGTGAGGATGTTGTGCATCCAGTCGAGGGTCTGTGGGAGCTCGTAGCCGCGGTTGAAGGTGTGGAATGCGATCAGGACGTTGAGGGCTATTACTGCGTCGACGCGGGGGCGGGATTTGTCCGTGTAGGCCTGGTGGAGGGGTTAGTGGTGGTTTTCAGTCGAATTTTTTTTTCTTTGTTGTGGATCTGGATTTATAGGGCGCATTGCGTACCTGCACGAAGCCATCCTCATCGACGTAGTCGAGCATCTCGTCGAGGATCGAGTGCGCGAGGTCTTGCTCGTAGTGCAGCATGCTCAGATATCAGCCTCCATCGCCTCAAAAGAAGAAACTGACATTTCCAGATTCCTCATCCTAATTGGGACCGCGTACCGACTGCTCTCCTACACCCTCTTCGTCCTCTGGGGCTGGAAATCCCAACATTAACATCCAACCCACCCACCCATTCTATCTTCTTCTAGATCCAACCTCTCCCCCGCACCCCATCCACGCAAAGCTCGCCAGCCTCAAGCGCCCTCCGAAGCATGGGAAATGTCCAGGCGTGCCAGGTCCACGCCGAGAAGAGCAGAACCCAGAGGTACCCAATCCCCCGCCTGAGAGCTGTATCTCGCGTCAGGACCGAGAACCGTCGGGAGAAATAGGCGGCGATATCTTCGACTGCAAAAGCGAGCGGCTGCACAAGGAAGACCCGTAAGGCGCCTGTGTTTTCACGTGGGATTCGCATCCCCAGATCAAATAAGTGGTGGATTAGGCCGGAGATGAGGAAGCAGAGGGTGTAGCGGGCGTAGCGCAACATTGTTATTGCCGTTTTGCTACTGGGGGAAAGATCCAGGAGGGGGAGGGGGAGTCTTGAGACGACATAGTCTGCATTCGACGTAAGGAAGCTGCGGAATGCCTGGTGCCAGAAGCGTCTATTTTTTTTGTTTCACCCCACGTTGGGAACTAGTTAGAATGATAGCAACCACTTCGCTTCAGTATACATTTAAGCATAGCATAGCTTTGGCGTGGACAGGGTATATCACTCACCCCCAAAACCGCCGAATAGACCACGCTTCGCGCACCGAAGCCTGGAATGGCGGCCAGTCGGCCGGGTCCGAGATGCGGGGCGAGACTGCGGCAATGGAGAGGATGTCGTAGACCAGTTTTTCGGTCATGAATATGGCAGTGATGAGCAATACGGAGATTGGCATCAGCGTGTATAGAGCTTGCCACGGGACATTGAGGGGGGAGAGGGAGGTGTAGTCTAAAACTGCGCAGAGTGAGACGCTGGGTTTCCTACTCCAGCTGCGTGTGAGCCAGGAGCCAGCGCAGTAGACCAGCACCGCAGCGCAGAGATTGGCGAGGACGCTGCGCACTCTTGTTTGGATGAACTGGCCTCTCGACGGAGCCGAGAATCCGTTGTTGAAGGCATAGATGGGGGTGACCTGCCACTTGGTGCCAATGCGCCGAAAGTTAAATGGGAGCCACAAGGCAAAGTAGAGGGCCTCGCGGCTGGGTCTCGAAAAGTCCAACTCCACGTCCTCATCCGCCTTTTTCACGCCCTTCCAGCGCCTATGCTCCGCGTAGGAAATTCGTCTCTGGATCAAAATGTCCACGCTATTGAAGCACTGGATCCAGGCGCCCAAGGGCGCGGTCATTTGGAAATAGAAGGGTAGAGCAGTGCGGTGCTTTGGATGGAGATGGCCAGGGCAAGGATTACGGCGGGGACTGCGGGGCGGAGGGGGGATGTCGCCTGTGTGAAGGTGGCTACGAGGCCGACGATGAGGCAGATCAAGATGTACAGGCTGCAGACCCGGATTGAGGCAGAGGCGGAGGCGGGATCCATCAGGAGGCAGGTCTTGTTGATAGATTGATTGTTGTGCAAAAGTGTTGAGGGAACGAAAGAAATGAGAGAAATAAAGATTACAATGAGGCGAAGTCAAGAAAAAAGGAGGATTCTGGAATAAATTTTGTATCATGTTTGCTTTTTTTCTTCTTGACTCTCATGCAGACACCCCCCTGCCCCCTTACTCCGAACCGACTCGATCTGCAAGATCTGCAGAGCATAAACGCCTGGTGACACCGTGATGAATCTGCATCAGAGCTTTCAAATACGTATAACAAGCCACCTGGCCGCCAGCTGACACGGCTGATTTCTCGCTCCAAGTCGACTTGCATGACCCACTCCATGTATCGAGTGTTGCTCTTCTCCACAGTGCCGTAGATGACCATCTTATGGTCGCTCAAGATCCTGGATAATAAAGCGCCGTACATTATCTCCATAATCATATCCTGCATTCTTGCTCTGATGTACCATTGTCACATCTACCCCGCCTACACGACTCCGTTTAAACCTCTGCCATCGCTCAAGGTAAAGGATACCTTCCCGATATCACACACACATATCAAATATGAAGGCTGATGGCAAAACAATATAGCGCCGTAGCTCTCTGCTTGGCAATCACTCCCGCCCCATCAAATGGATCAATGGAGTCATCCCTCAGCTCTGTACCAAGTTCGGTGGAGAGCAGATTGTGCGGTTCTATACCCTGCTCAACATCGAGCTGATCATGGTCGTCGGTCCAGAAGCCATTTTCGAGATCTGTCTAACCAAGTCCGATGGCTTTACGCACTCGCAGGAGGCTGAGCTTCTGATAGGAGCGGCCCTAGGGCATGCTGGGTTGTTTGGCGACAGGGGGCAGATGCACAAGGTGAGTGGAGTTGATCAGATCCCAAGAACGAACCGTATAGTTTACGATGAAATGTATAGCGGCTCCGAAAATTGTTTGCGCCAGTCTTCACTGCGGCAACGCTCGCGACGGTCTGCAACAACTCTCTCTGGTCGCGCTGCCTCGCAATGGTTCAGGAGATTGGCTACGAGCACCATCATCCTGGTGCGCCGCTACAAATCGGCCAATGGGCCTCACGCTCCATCCTGGAGCTCGTGGGAATTGGCATCCTCGGCCAGAGCAGTGGATGGCTGGCGCGGTATCCCGATCTCGCCGAAACCCTCACCCGCCGGCACGCAAACGGCCAGCATGCAAAAGCCATCCTCCCCCTCTTCCCTCGTCCCGTCCGCTCGCTCCTCATGCTGACACTATTCGGGCGCAGGGAGCTTTCGGATCTTGCCTATCTGGAATCCGTCGCGAGGGATTTGGTGCAGACCGCGACGGCGAAACAAAAGCAAGACCTGGGCCAAAGTGCTCAAATCTCCAGCAGCAACAGCACCAGCAACTCTTCTCCGGATCTCATCAGCGTCATGCTCAGTGACGGCAATCCGAGTCTCTCCCAGGAATAAATCCTAGGCTATGTCTCGGTTTTCCTTGCGGGGGGCTCCGAGACGACCTCTGCGACCTTCCAGTGGCTCATCATCGAGCTCTGCAGACAGCCAGCGGTGCAGACGCGGCTTCGAAACGAGGTTTGCGCGCGCTGGCCGACCCTTTCACCACAACATACCAAGGACAACGATGAAACGTCCCTCTTCTCACAATTCGAAAACATGCCATACCTGCGCGCCGTCGTCGACGAGGTACTCCGCATACACCCGGCAACCATGGTCACGCAGCGAAGAGCGAGACGGGACATGACAATCACCGGTATTTCGATTCCCAAGGGGACAATGCTAATGATCCCGCCTATCGCGACGAATCTGAATACCCGGATCTGGGGTGATGATGCTGCTGTTTTCAATCCTGATCGGTGGCTGAGGGCAAAATCCACCAGCCACTCGCCTTCCGGTGGCGGCGGCCAGCAGACATGTTCGATTATGACCTTCGGACATGGTCCTCTGGGTTGTCCTGGTCGGTCGCTTGCACGGCTCATGCTGATGTGCTTAACTGCGGCCTTTGTTCATGAGTATGAGGTCTCGTTGGAAAATTCGCAGCAGGCCTTTGTGCCTACCGAGGCGCTTTTCACGTTTCCAACACCAGAGTCGGTGGTTCGGTTAGTGAAGGTATCTGGATCTTGACCGACATTTAGCGAACTTTCGAATAGACGTAGTCGTGACTTTTTTCTTTTGTTTTTTTTTTCCTACCACTTAAGCTGGCAAGTAAGTAAAAAGCAGCCCACCAGTAGTTGACCAGCGGTGTGCTTGCCAAAGCAAAATCAGCATTCGCCAGTCCAGCCCTACTTCAAGGTTGGGGACGTCAGCCAAGCCCGGGAGCCCGCGGGCCCCGAGAAACCTTGACCACCGGCCGATCATGAGTTTCTCAAGGATTCGACTGCTGTCAAAGCTCTTGGTATTTATTATAAATCTGTCTTTGATTATCAAGCGCGGTTGAACTCCTTGGAAAGCCGCCGAACGTGGGGGAAGACTGGTTGGTATAAAATGGCAGAGTAGCACCAGCAAACTAGGGCAGCATCAGCTCCATCTTAAACCGAAGATCTCCTTGAGCAACATCAATCTCGAACTCACTCAATCAAGTCTTGATACCAGCAAAGATATCAAAATGACCGTCGCAATTGCCGGCTCCGGCGACCTCACCCGCTACCTCGTCGAAGAATTCCTCGCGGCCAAGATCCCCGTCGCTCTCCTCGTCCGCACCACGAAGCCTCATTTCACCAATGTCCCCAATCTCACCCAGCTGATTGTCGACTACGACTCGATTGACTCCCTAACCTCCGCTCTGAACCAAGCCGGAGCAACAACGGTCATCTCTACAATCCTCACCTACGACACCTCGGCCTTCGTGACAACGCAGAAGAACCTCATCGCCGCCGCACAGGCCTCAGAGAGCGTCACGCGCTTCATCCCCTCCGAGTATGGAGTCGACATCGCCAAGTATCCCGACCAACCAGGCTTCTACTGGGAGACCCGCGAGCCGATTCGTGAAATCCTGCGAAATCAATCCAAGCTCGAATGGACGCTGGTCTGCTGCGGATGGCTTATGGATTATATCCTCCCGCCCGCGAACCGGTACATGAAGGATATCGGCGATGCGTTTCCGATCAATCTTGCGGAGAAGAGGATGGTAATCCCCGGAACGGGGAGTGAGAAGGTCGATTGGATTTCTGCGCGGGATCTTGCAAAGGGGATTGTTAGTCTTGTGAAGGTCCCGAAGGGGCAGTGGGGGAGGTATATCTATCTCTCTGGGGAGCGGATGAGCTCTGATGAGCTTGCTGCTGCTGTCAGGGAGAAGTACCCGGAGAGCCAGTTTGAGGTTGAGTATCTGTCGCTAAGGGTGCTGGTCAATGCCGTGAGGGATGCAAAGGACGACTTTGAAAGGATCGCCGCCGAGTATAAGATTGTGATTCCGAGTGGTTCAGCGGGGTTTGAGGAGGGGGTTGTTGAGCGGGATCGGGAGAGGTATTTCAAGGATGTCAAATTCCGGACAGTCAGGGAGGTGTTGGCTGCTGCTGAGCAGGGTGTTATTGTCTGATGGCGGACAGGGTCTGTTTGTTACTCTTTAGCAGAGTGAAGATAATGGTGAGAAAAGTAAAGATAGTGGTGAGAAAAATAAATGAAAAAAAGAAAAACTAGTCACGCCCGGGATCGAACCGGGAACCGTTCCGGCATCTACATTTGTAGAATGTAATCAGATAACTGATCACGTGTTAACGGAAAATCATGACCATTAGACCACGCGACTGTTCTTGCTGTAAGACTTTGTCTTTTTTGGTATATAGGCAAAAGAAAAAGAAAAAAAAAAAAGGTGAAAAGCTTGTTGGCGTTGCCTCAGTTGCGGCGCCCGTCACGTGGCGCTGCCCCTGGCCAACTGTGTTTCTTTCACTACCCCTCGATTGTGCCTGCTGTCGTCTGAGAACTATCTCAAAACACATTCAGACAAATCAATAGACCATCATGCCATCTCCAAGTGACCCCCTTCGCTTTCATCTCGCCTACGAGCCTCAACCCCTGAAGTTCGGCACAAGCGGTCGGCGCGGGCTGGTCATCCACCTGACCCAGTTGGAAATATATACCAACGTCCTCGCCGAGATCCGCTACCTCCAATCCCTTCCCATTGAACAGGGTGGAATCAAAGCAGGCGACGACTTTTACTTTGCTCATGATCTCCGACCAAGCTCCACAGCGTATGTCGAAAGTGAAAATGGTCGTGGCGGTCTCTGCCAGGCTGTCGAGCAGGCGCTGAAAGATGCGGACATGCATGCCATTAACCTGGGTGCGATCCCGACGCCTGCTTTGACTTATTACGCCCTCAAGCATGGAAAGGGCAGTATCATGGTAACGGGAAGCCATATCCCCTTCGACCGCAATGGGTACAAGCTCAACACTTCCAAGGGTGAACTGTTGAAGGAGCACGAACAGCCCATCAATGCTGCTGTCGCCAAAGTCCGCGAAGAGCTCCTGCACCAGCCATTTTCGGAATCTCTCTTTGACGAGCAGGGTATGCTTCGCAATCGACCGCAGAAAATCCTGCCTGCTACGGATAAAGGCCTATCAGCCTACGTCCAGCGATACCTCGATTTCTTCGCGGGCGAAACGCTCCAGGGGATGAAGATTCTCGTCTACCAGCACTCCGCTGTCGGTCGCGACACGCTCGTCGATATCCTCAGAAAACTTGGCGCAGACGTAACGCCCGCCGGCCGCAGCGAGACCTTCGTCCCGATTGACACTGAAGCCATTGACGCCGCCCAGCTAGCCACGCTGCAAACCCTGTACAACGAGAACAGCGGACCCTTCGACGCAATCGTCTCCACAGACGGTGACAGCGACCGCCCCCTCCTCGTCGCCCCCAGCGGAGCCGAGCAGAAAGTCCAGTTCTTCGGCGGCGACTTGCTCGGCATGATTGTTGCTGGATTCCTCGGCGTCGACGCTGTCGTCGTGCCCATCAGCTCGAACGATGCCATCGACAAGGGCGCTCTGGCTTCAGTCCTGGAGCCAAAGACCAAGATCGGAAGTCCATATGTGATCAGTGGGATGCAGACTGCGCTGGATAAGGGTCGTAGCCGTGTCTGTGGATGGGAAGCGAACGGCGGCTTCCTCACGGGCTCGGATATTGAGCGGAATGGCAAGACTCTAACCGCTCTTCCTACGCGCGACGCTGTGCTTCCGCTCCTCTGTGCACTCTTTGCCGCCCGCGGACAGAAAACTGCCCTTCCGGACCTCTTCGCCACACTCCCCAACCGATACAGTCGTGCATCTCTAATCCGAAACTTTCCCCGCCCAACAAGCATGAAGATTGTAGGGCGCTTCTCACCTTCTGAATCCACCATCCAGCAAGTTTCGTTTAGCGACGAAATAACCGCATACGATGCCAATGTATCCGCAATCCCACTCTCCGACTCGCAAATCGATCAATTCAAGTCGATCAAAACGCAGCTGCAGACCGTATTCTCCGACAAGTCTGGATTCCCCGAGATCGTCCGACTAAACTACACCGACGGGATCCGCATGACCTTTGCCAACGGCGATGTAGCGCATATTCGGCCATCGGGAAATGCGGATGAGCTTCGTATTTATGCTGTTGCGGACTCGCAGGAGCGTGCGGATGATATTGCTACCCAGGGTGTTGCGGAGCCGAATGGGCTGCTGAGGACGTTGGAGCGGATGGTTTGATGGACTGAGTTGACTCTGTTCTTTCGAGCATAGATGATCAGGCTATAGATTGAATAAACGCAATTCTGATGAGAAGACCCCGCCATATATAAGCTCGCTACTGTATAGAAGAATCCCTCTGCAGGAGGACCCCGAGATCACGAAGGACAAGGCATTAATTTACAATGTCTTTGAATAATGAAGGTTCGAGTGATGGTAAAAGCGGAGGTTTAGTGGAGGGTTGAATAAAGTCTGCGGTGGTAGAAACTGGCTTTTAGGGAAGGTTCAAGGGAAGCTCTTGGAGGATTTTCTTAGTCCCTGAATACCTGAATAGGGCATCGCTTTTACAAGGCTCTTGATGGATACAACAAAATATGATGTTGTCCAAGTTGATGAATCTCAAAGACGACCCTGGAGGTTATGTAAGCGACAGCCGAGTCAGGTCACGTGCTGTGGCGCAATCTGCTGCGATCGGTTGGCCGCCGGTCTCCTCGATCTGCAAGAGACCCACCATCAACACAAGCTTGAACTATCCGTGCCTTCCAGCGCACCCACCGCCTTCGTCTATGTATTGAGATACTCGAGTCCACATCGCTGTGTTGTCGGTTTTCTACTTTCGCATCATCAAAATAAACCCTGCGTCTACTCACACAGCTACACGTCCTTATCTCTTCATCCGTTTCGCTCCGAAATGGGTCCTTACGACGACGAGGTGAACGACCAGCGCCGCGTCGAACTCATCGACAGAATCGCCTCCCACGTCCCCAAGGGAGAAAAAGTGGAGCCAGGCTTCTGGGCCTTTGTCTGGCTATCGAATATCAAGAAGCTTGAGGTATTCGACATGAGTTTGCCCGCTTTTACCCCTACCTCCAGACGGAGTCATTTTGAGACTACATGGTGTAGCAAGGCGGTAAAGACCTGTGAGCTTGAGCCTTATGTGACCATTCATATTTATGACATTATTGACATGGAGGATTGTCTTCTCCAGGGGCCGCTCGTGATCGTGAAAATAGCCCAGCCGCAGAAGAGCCAACAGGCCAACCAACTGTTCCCGATGTCGAAGTTGTGGGGCAATCGAGCGACGCGTCAGTCGATCGTGGACGGTCAGCCGCAGTGATCGACAAGGTGAGCTTAGATCTCCGTACAAACAGTGCTTTTACGTATACAGCTAACAAAGTGCAAATGTCGCCTTCGCGACCAAGATAGGTGCCGAGTCACTCAGGCGGGTGACTGCATCGAAGTGTGCCATATCCACGGCCTATGGGGCAATGGCAGATTTGCCCTCAAGCCAATCTCCCTTTCGACAGACTCGAAGACCCTGACGGTCGAATTCTATTGGCTACACGAATGCCCCTATGAGTATCGATTCCTCGGAACGTCCCCTTCTTCTCCCGCAAGCGTGGACTCGACTCGACGGGGCACGCGACACCTTGACTGTCAGGCAAGGAGGATCGTTGAATCGGGGGATAGGTTAACCTTCACCACCGAGGATCCGGATACCCTGCCGCTCCCATCAATGGAGATTCTGGAATTGCAGTGGATTCTAAATCGCCTGGTGTCCCTTTCGGGTGCCGCCGATGTGCCCGACGAAGAGCTAGATCCGGACGAGCCATTGGGCCTCGCCCCCCCGATCTCCGCGCAGTACGACGAGGATATAATCTGAGAATAAGTTTTTTTTCTTGTCGCAGCAGTTATGAGATTTTCAAAGGCACTTTGGTACGTTCTATCCTATCTTATTTGTGTACAAGTGCGCCCACTTATTCCCCAGCCTCATTAGACTAATTCCCACGGGCCGACTCCCAAACCCGTCGGGCATAGCCAGCGACCTCCGACGAAAGGCCGGCCCAGTACAGGAAATGACGTATGCAAAATCAGCAAAAAATTCGAGGCGCACGACGGAGAAGACTTGGAAGGCTGGAAGGTTCCTCTTCTCATGCCCATGGTCAAAACGTGGCTTTACGGCAGCCTCCGCGGCCCTCAGTGCCGCCGTCACATTATCGAAAAGATTGACGTAGCCCCAGCGGTAATTAATGATAATGGCCAGCTCAACCCAGCGGAGACACGGAGCCGAGAGGAGGAATTCTGTGAGTTGTGTGCACAGTGTGGATGCTTGCTGCAGATCGTCGTCGTCGAGTTGCTGTGGTAGAGTATCGAGGTAGAGTGCGCCCCAAAGTGCGTATGCCATCTCGAAGTACGCGCCTGGCTCGAGCGTACCGGTGCTCTCGGGGTCTTTGGCGAGTCCCTCAAGCAGTCTCATGCATTTTTCGCTCTCCCTGAAATACCACATCGCTGTGCTTGCACGGTGGAGTGCTTTGAGCGGTTGGGGTTTAAGGATCGCTGGTATGCTCATCGAGGGGGTATTCCGCACAGCGCTCTGGCGTACGAATTGCATCGCTGTATGATGAACAAAGCTAACGGTCACGCTCGACTCGGTATCCTCTCTTTTCCGGCTTGATTTGAGCGTAATCAGCGGCGAACAAAGCTTCCTCGCAAGCCCAATCGAATCAAAAACCTTATCCCCGTCATTCGCAGCCTGGAAGACGATATCCAAGACATCCCTATCTAGTGCATTCCTCCCCACTAGGACAAAATCCTTCATATCGATCCAGATAAACAACTGCTGCGCGAGATAAAGCTCCGCGGGAGACAGCGACTTTTCAACGGTGGTGAAGATCGTATGGTATAGCTGCACAAGGCCCGTGGGGATGTTCTTCAAGTGTCGAACTATCGAGGCCGGACTGGGTAGGCGCTCGATCTCATCAAGAATGAGCTTCGTGTAGAGCCAGGAGCCATCAGATGCTGCCGAGACATTATTAAACACTTGTTTTCCGAGCGGCGTTGCGCGGATGTGCTGGAAGTGAGCGACGCGTTGCTTGACGTAGGCAACTACGGGGGCTTGGATTGTTAAGGGGAGGATGGTCAGTTCGTGTAACGCCGCCAACCCTGCCTCCGAGCTATGTTCTTTATACTTTTGGAAGACTTCCAGCAGGTCAGGTTCTTCGCGACTGGTTAGTAGAAGTTTGAAGGGCCGTTTGGATGCATTCAGTGCAGCAGTCAAGGTCGAAGCTAGCAGACGGCCATCTTCGCATTCATCGAGAGCGTCGACAACAAGATAAATCGGTCTTTCTGGAACCGAACGAGCAGTAAGTGAGTAACAGAATGAGTCGTGAAGGGTTGCAAACGATTCGGCGTGTCGTTGTCCACTTTCCAATCGGACCTTGTCCAACCACGACACAAGGTCTTGCCCATCCTCTGTGGCAAGAATCTGAGAGATTATAGTCCGGAGTGCCTGATAGGGTTTACTCTTGCCCCCCTCGGTGTCTTTGCAGAAGAAGTAGAGCACAGAGCGGCCAGCGTCGATAAGCCGGCGGATGAGAAAGGCTGTCAAAGTGGACTTTCCAATACCAGGAGGTCCGCGTATGCTGAGGATTTCGGATCCATCAGAAGAGCTTAAAAAGGTTGCCATCTCCGGCCGTTCGAGCGCCCAGTCGCAGCTGCCGTCCATGTATTCCTTCTGGTGGTTATACAGGTCGTCTTTGAAACTGGCAGCAGACAGCCATTGTTGGACTTTGAAGCGCATCTCGCTTGTGCCTATTCTCATTAGTGATGCCAATAGAAATTTTGCTTGATATAGGAGACTTGCTACTGTCGGCTCCAACACGAACAGACCGTCTCTCGCTGACCGCCACTGGGATGACATGCATCAATTCCGTTGCATAAGCAGCAGCTGCTGCTGCCGCATAGCCCTGCCACATATCATTCTTGTGAGAGTCGGCATAATCGCTGATTCCCCTAATAACCAGACAAGGAAGGCTATCAACCAGACCGGCGGCTTCCATCTCGAAACAAAGCACATCGAGTTCCTCCCGCAGTTGATCTCGCATCTGACCATGTTTCACAACCTGATCACCCGAAGCAATAAGCCCATAGTGAATCCGCAACTGCGAGACGCCCAATGGCCGAGACGGACGTGGTACAAGCTGCGCAGTATCGCACGAGGCACACGTGGCCTGATTCTCCGGATGCTCATAGTCCGCCCGATAGAGAACATCAGTAGTAGGACGCGCATACTGGAAGCTCATGGGCGGGTACTTCCTAACCATCTCCTCCAGGCTGCTTTCGACCCTATGTCCCTCCATCAGATGCCGCGCCTGCAGATTACTCAGAGCCGTGAGCAAGACCTCTGGCGGCTTATTGAGCATCCCCGTGCGCTGGAACCGACCCCTCTGCACCGTCTTGCCGAAATCATACTGAACAACACCCCCGAAAAGCCCCGTCGGACTGCCCACAACGACATCTCCCAATCGGATATCGTGCCTCTCACTCGGCGCTCCGCCTCCGATTCCGATCATAAGCCCGAATTTGATGCGCTTGAATGTCGCGAGCATCTGGTTTACTACCCGCGCAGCGGAGACCGTACCGGTTACGCCGTACGGCAGACATGCGACGACGGTATGGTGAGAGCCCACGCGGCCGAGAACGTAGTTGTTTGTATCTCGCGAGTCCGGGTCGAGGGGCAGTGGATCATGGCGCTCATCGAGCATTGCGCAGGCGGCTGCGAGCTCTAGCGGGAGGGCGCATATCCACACGGCTGTGTAGTCGTCGCGGGTCCATGAAGACATTTATCATATGCGCCCTCGAGATTGGCTTGACCAAAGGAGTGGCAGGAGAGGTATAGCGAGATGTACGACAGTTGGATGTGCAAAAGTGCGATGGCTGAAGATCAAAGTTGCCCCGCACTAAAGCTGAAGGATTTAACCCCTCTCCCTAGTGCTAGTGTCAAGATTCTTCAGCACACTCAGCTCTCTTTAATGCTTTTACTGACGAAAAGGCTATGCAGACAAAAATGATCAATTTGGTAATCTAGCTGCTAAGGGAAGAAGAAAAGATCAAGCTGCTAGTAGACTTGTCAACCCACGGGTTTGGGTCGGGTTTTGGATAACAACACCCCGCCCACGGGTTAAAATATATAGATAAACCGCCTAGGGGCCCTATTTAACCTAACAATATAGATCCCTACTTAATTAGGTAATAATCTATATCCTTAAATAAATTATAGTATTAAATATAGTAATTTATTTATTATTAATATATATATATAATGATAATATAGTAATTTATTTCTTCGCAGCCTATTGTCAGATAAGTCCAACCGATCCTGCTTAGGCCTGGAAGGGCTTAAGGTATTCTGATATCGATAGAGAAGACTGCTTCTTAACGAACTAAGAAGGTAACTGGGTTTCTGAAAGGTAGGGTAGCTTTGATTCCGAAAGTAACAGACAGTAGCTAAAACTAATTACAAGTGTTAACGAGTGTCCTTAAATACTAGCTGTCCATCATATCCATCATAGCCCTCAGCTATGCTGGCTATGTTCCTTGTCAGAGTCGTCATAGTCGATAGCTCGGACGGTTATGACCGTAACTCTTGGCATCCTAGTCAGGGCTATGACCGGCGCGGCGCATCATTCCTCCGTAGTCGTCAC